>NW_010230081.1:48295-72050 GCF_000690775.1 Eurypyga helias | reverse complement strand
GATAGAGGAGCCCAGGTTGGAGCAGGTTTGCTGGCAGGACTTGTGACCCTAGGGGGGACCCAGGCGGGAGCAGGCTGCTCCTGAAGGATGGCATCCGTTGGGGTCAGAACCCACATTGGAGCAGTTTGTGGAGAACTGCAGCCCATGGGAATGACTCGCATTCACAGAGGGGTGTCTCCCATGGGAGGCACCCCATGCTGGAGCAGGGGAAGAGTGTGGGAAGTCCTCGCTCTGAGTGGCAGAGACAACAACCCCCATTCCCCGTTCCCCTGTGCTGCTCACGGCGGGGAGGGAAGGGGGTAGTGAATTTGAGCCTGCAAAGAAGGGAGAGGTTGGGGGAAAGGTGGTTTAAGATTTGGTTTTAGTTCTCTCTTTACTCTGATTTAATTGGTGCTAAATCAAATTATTTTTTCCCCAAGCCGAGTCTGTTTTGCCCATGATGATAATTGGTGAATGATCTCTCCCTGTCCTTATCTGAAGTCATGAAATCTTTCATCATATCTTCTCTCCTATGTCCAGGTGAAGAGGGGGAATGATAGAGTGGTTTTGGTGGGCACCTGGCCTCTAGCCAAAGTCAACCCACCACAGTCAGGTTTTGTTTTTTTGAAGTCCAGCACCTTCACTATTTTTTCCTGTGATCCTTCATTTGTCAGGAACAAGGATGTGTTGTATTCCCTTACTGAGAAGGTACAGCCTTTCTGCGTGGCCTGTATTTCAGGGACATTGAGGTATTCGATATAAAGAACTTCCTTTTTATATGATCCAGAGCAGATGTCTGTTGATGTGTATTTCTTCCCTAAGATGATTCTTCATCCCAGCTTTTGAGGACTTGCTCTTTTTCTTGATGTCTAGAGTCACAAGGGAAAATATCTGCTAGGGTATGTAGCCTCACCGATATATGCTCTTTGCTGGGCAAGAGATTATGTTCCAAACTGGCATTTGTATTTATATATACATCCATTAGTATTGCCTCATTTTGATCTGTTTTGCAGATTTTATAACTTTAAATGTGAATATCTTTATTGGGTTTGCTTACCTGAGTAACTCCCAAGCTAACAAGAGGAACCTGCTTGTTCGGTTGAAGTTTCGGATGTTTTTCCATAGCGGCTGCAGAACAAGGGTTTATAATTTAACAAGACCTAGAAGACAGTCCAGATTCTGCTTAGAGCTGAATGCACCCTGAAAAGTAGAACCCTGTTCTCCAAACTCTTTCATTCTACTAGTTTATGCTTTTCATCATCTTGGAGTGGTTTCTTATTATGATCTTAATTTCACTCTTTCAAGGCCTTTTTACAGCTCTTTTTGAACTCTTGACTCTGTTTATGTGCTGTCTTTATCTTAAGTTACATGTAAGAGGAAAGATGAAAGTTGTCAGTGCGTGTGGACTTTGTTTCCCTTATATTGGATATTGTTTTCTAAAAGGTCCTAAGAGCATACTTGTATTGCTCCCTAGTAATTGTTTTTACTTCCACCAGATTATTAGCCTTTCTACCTCTCTGCTTAAATCTCTGTGAATGTATTAATAATGTACTTATTCTAGATGTTCCCATAAATACTTTTTTCCTTGATTAAATAGTGTTCTACTGATCCAGAAACTATTTGTTCATTGCGGCAGTGGGTAGGAGGGACTTAAGTATCACTACATAAGTTTCAAAATCTTGTTTAATAATTGAATTCACACAAGAATTGTATGGCAGTTCAGACTAAAGGTCTGTGCAGTAGTATCCTGCCTCCAAAAGTGGCCAATTTCTAAATGCCTGACACAGAGCAAGTATGTAACGATGCTTCCCCAGAATATTTACTTGTTCTACAAGAGTTCGTGGTTTGCAGACTTTTCTGGGTTGAGGTGATGTCTTTAGATGTAGCCTATTTTGAATTGAAGGTTTATGGTGGTGTGTTGTTGTGTGTGGTTTTCTTTTTTTTAATTCCAGGTAGGGGCAAAAAATGTTTCTTCAAAAATATAGAAGTGCTCCATGGGTAGATCTTGTTTAACTGTATGGGGTTGATTTTTTTTAAGGTAACATTAAAATCAGCTGTGTAACTTCTTTCCCAAAGAAAAAGCCTTGTGTAGAAAAATGACCTGTGAAATGATGTTGAAACCTTGGTATTTTTTGACCTTTACCTTTTTAAACCATTCAAATTCTTGTATGATTAGATGCTGTCAAGGAGGTAATGAAGAAGCTGCTCCAAGCCTGGTTACAATTGACTGAAGGGGATGTTTTAGAATTACTTCATCGACTGGATGTCGAAAATTGTCCAGAAGTGGCCACCCCAGTGCTAAATACTATATTTTCATTGTCTCCACTTCAAGACTTTGTTCAGAACTGTAAAAACCTTGACAACAGGTATGCAGATCAGTTTTCATTTCAAAAGGTCATATGTTGTATAAGAAAATGAAATTAAAGGTGATATCTAAATGGGGAGCAGAGTAACTATTGCCTGTGATAAAAGGCTGATACTGTGACATAAGCCATGATGTCTCCTTGGTGGTTGTGTACTTCAGTGTTTTGGATATGTGTTTTTTTAAAAAAATTGTGTTCACCAACTGAAAATCATTGTGCCAGATAATGGAAACTGTCTTTTGATAACTTTGTTTCCTGAACACCCCACTCCCAGAACTTCAGAGGAGGCAGTAAATTAATCAACTAAACAAGCTTTCCTGTGAGTAACAACTTAGAATCTATTTCCTGTACTGTCTGTACGGCTTACAATAAAGGCAATGCTCTAGCTTACCCCCACAGCTCTGACTTCATGTCTCCTTTTAACCTGTGGTACTGAAAAGCTCCTTTCTTCTATTTCTCCTCCCTCTCAGTAATACTTTCTCACATGTTTTCTAGTCCTCTTTGGCTTCCCTATATCCTTTTTGCTGACCTAGAGGCAGCACAATTTGGGGCTGGTTCAGTTATCCATGAACTCTTTGGAGAATCAATCAGAATGGAATTATTTGGCTTAGTTTTCAGCCTTCTAGAGGTATTTTACTCATATTAACAGCTTGTATCTTGGAGGTGTCTTTTCCTATGTTTAATGCTTGGTAGAATTTGACCAATTGTGTTCCTGAGCTATGAAGAAGATTGTGTGATGAATATTAAGATCTGCAAAGCAAAGATGAAGGAGGAAAAAAACCCAATAAATATAGAAGTTGTAGGAAATTGCTAAGGGAGGCAAAAAGGCATGAGAAGAAACAGTTTGAGTAATTTGAGGCAACCAAAGTGGAGTATTATTAACAGTGGTAAGATTCTAATCTCAGATGATAAATTTAAATGACAAATTGTTACTGATGAAAAAGTGATAATAAAATCTTATTCTGTGTTTTGAGGGAAAATGTGTAAGTCGTCATATGAAGTGTCTTGCATTCTAGTAATAGCTTAAGACAAATGTTTTGAAATCAGTAGGTGCTACATGCATTGCACTCCAAAGCCGTAGATGTGGGCGTGTCTGGCTTTAAAAATTATCAACAATGGTGAAGTAACTTTTGCATATTTTCAGAAGCTGTAACAATACCTTAAAAGGTTCAAAGGAAAAATTTGTGTAGTTATGGATTTGTCCATCTGACTTGGATCCTGTACAAAACGGGGCGTCTGTTTTGAAAGACTGGGCTGAGATTTATTTTGTAAGAAGTAGACCGGTTGGACTAATGACATTTTGAGAAGTGAAATTATTCAGCTTGTAATGAGATTATTTGACTTACAGAAAATATTAGGCTTGTTCTCATATGATATGTCTGACTACAGCTTGAGTGATGCGGTATCAGTACTATAAATGCTTAAATTTTTCAAGTCTGTGATTTGTTAAATTTATTTTTAAATAAAGACTTGGCAAATTAATGGGAATCCATCAAATGATCAGTTTTCATCTACATGTTGCTGGGTTTCTTTTTCTTTTCATTTTGTGTGTGTGAGGGACCTAAAAGAAAACCAAAATTGTTATTGACAGTTTGCAAGTCAAATGGAATTCAAGCGAGTGAAAAGTACCACTGACAGTGATACTCGGTCTTTTCTGTTTTGAGGTAGAATTAATGCACAACTTGATGTTCTGCTTCTGAAACAAATATTACATGCCGTGCTTAGCATGGAAAATGCTATGATTGTAAAAAGAGTGGGGGTCCTAAGACTGGTAAATGGAAGATGAGGTTAGAGTGATGCTGAGAAGCAGAACCTTTCTGCAAACTGACACCAATAACCTTGACTTAAAATACTGAGGAGTGCGGTATAGTGAGAGGCTCAGGGAGCTCTGTCTCCTCATTTAAGCAAGAGTGAGTTGGTTTCGTCAGCCTTGTAAGTATTTCTGTGGGGAATACCTTTGACAGGATTTTAATTTTCATTTTAGGAAATAATCTATTTCTGTACACTTGTTGTCTTTGACCCTATTTTATTTATCTCTTTATTTTTGTTTAGAAAACTGATTCCACTCGAAGACTTAACAGCTGAGAATGTGTTATATTGGAGATGTCTCTGTGAATATCTAAAATCTAAAGGTGAAGAAGGTGAAGACTTACTAGAACAGATGTTGCCAGAACCAGCTATATATGCAGATTATTTGTCAAGGTACATGGCATTTACAAATAAATCTCTTGCCACTAAAACAGATTAGTCTGTTTTTAAAGTAGAGAATATTTCTTGTATTCAACTGTTCAGGTTTCCTCCAAAGTCAAAGTTGTGCTTGAACAGTGATTTCCACACCACCACCCCCCAAGTTTATTTTTTAGGATTTTTGCAAGGACTTACTGCTTTTAAACAAAAAATGTAAAAAGCAAATTTATAATTTGAAAAATAGTTTTGGAATGTCCTTTCTCATGAAGTATCAGAAGATGGACTGCTAGATCAATAGCATATAAGTCTTTGCCATTTAAGTTAATAGAATAATTGTTCTGTAATATGCAGCTATCCTTTGTCCATCTGTTGTTACGTAGGTTGCTGTGTGTTTGCAAAGAGCTCGCCGAAAGAGGTGTGCAGAGCTTGCAGACCGATGTTTTTTTCATTGCTGTAATTTGTGAAAATAAAGTAAAATTTGGCTGCTGTCCTCAAGAGAAGACTTTTTTGAAACTGAAAGTTCATTCTCTTTTCCCCCTGCTCAGATAGGCATGCTTCCAAAAACTTGTTTGAAGTTGGTGACAGAGCTGCTAAATGAGCCAATTAGAGATTATTTAATCATGGGAGGGGGAACGAATGTTTTGTTAAGTCAGTCTTTTTAACCCAGTGAAGAAAGGTGATTTTTTTTTTTTCAGTGGGATACTCTAGTCTTAACATAAAATTTGAATGGAATTTAAGTTTGTGAGAAGGGAGAATGCTGAGAAATCTTAACCGAGGTATTGTACTTGCAGAAATGTAGAGTGTGGCTTCTTGGAATGATTATAAATCAGATCTGCTGAAAAATTTAATATTTTGATAGGTTAAAAATACGCATATTGTTTTCTCACTTCAGTGGGTGTAGTATACTAGTAGTACTTAGAGAAATCATTGCTACTTTTCAATGTGTAATGTGCTAACAAGTTTCATAAGCATTTATTAAATGAAGTGTCTGCTATTTCTTAAGTTTGAAATGTGGATCCAGTCTGGTGGGTGTAAATTTATTCATAATTAATTGCAGAGTCCATCAGAAGACATTTTGTTCTCATAAAGTTTTTTTTCCCATCTGATCTTACTCAAAATGCCTTCAATTATCTTCCCTTTCAGGAAGAGGCTGAGTAAGATTAATTAGGTTTGCTAATACTTGTTTGTAGTATTAACTGTTAAACTACTAATTGGTGAGTTGTGCCACCAGTTGTTTCGGATAAGATTTGCAATTGTAAAGATTCAAGTCTTTATTTGCACTTTTGAGATTGTCAGTTTGAATGAGCAAGAAACTGCAAGTCATTGATACTTAGGAAAAAATGCAGGATTGCAAGCCTCATGCAGATAATTCATTATTATCTGGTGCAGGTAACATTATTGTTAAATGATCAGAAACAACTGCCTACACTGTTGTAATTTCAAATGTTCTTAAAAGTTATGACAAAAACCTTGCATGTAGCTACTAATAAAGAAGTTAGAGATTCGTTAAATTTAATGAGCTGTTGCTGAAAAGTATCTGCAAAGCTGTGGCAAAAATAAGCTTTTTTCTTTTTTCACAGCTCGTATCAGTATTTGAATTTTTTATATTATATTCAGTATTGAATTTTGAACGCTAGGTTTCACTCCAGATTTTCTGAACATGAATGATCTCATTGATGGATAAAACTTTGATAAACGAACAGTGACTCTAGAAAAAGAAATAAATGGAACAAACTGATTACGCTTCCCATGCGATGTGGCTGAGTGACTGACAACAGACTGTTGGTCTTCTGTGGTGGCATGCTTGATCAGATAAATTTAAACTTCACTGCACACTTCAGTGACTTTCTTATGTTGCCTACAAGACAAAAGGCAACGCTTCTGAACATGTAGACAAATACATAGTACCTAAATGTGCAGAAAAATGAGTTGTATATTTGAGAAATGGTACCTGCTGCCTTTATGCAGGGGTTCAGAACTGAAATCACATGTAGAAGCATAATGTATTGTCATTTTCTGTTTCTTAATTGTTTTGCGTTCTCAAACAAGGGACTTTTTTTTTGAAGTGCATTATTTTTAAACTGCACATTATTTGGTATAAATAACTTCTGGAAATATTAACATATGAGAAGGAGAATATAAACATTACTTTTCAAGGTTTGTAACTAAGGTAACCACTTGTTTATGCAGGGCAGGAAATTGATGAGGGTTTGGTTTTTTTGGGGGGGGTGGGGGGCATATATTTTTTTTTTCCCAACAGTGATTCTGAATGTAACTTTATCTGTTCTATTTGGATTCAGTTATCTTCAAAATATGCCAGTTCTTAGTGAAGAGCAAAAAGAAGACTTTGCCTGTTTTGAAAACATGATGACAAAAGAATTTATAGGCCAGCAACTGATTCTTATCATAGGCTGCATGGATACCATGGAAGAGGGAGGAAGGTAAACTTAAATATAAAAATCTGTGTTATTTAACACTGTGGCTTAAACTTAAAAGTTTACAGATGTTTTAGATGCCAAGCTGAATTGGACTGTGTGAACTGAGTCATTCCTAGAACTTGAACAGCCTTTTGATGTGAAGTAGTAAGAGTGAATAAATTTGGAAATTTATACCATCACAGACATTTTATGAAAACTTGCTGTTTTGATAGTGCAAACACTGCAATAATTTCCAGCTCTGGAATGCATTCTATATATGCCAGACTGGCAGGGTAGTTTAACTTGGAAAACTTTTTTTTTAGTTTCCAGCCAGGTAATTTCTAGGAAAGCATTCTACAGTATGGATATTCTTGACTGTTTTCTACTGGAATGACCTTTCATTGGACAGTAGTGACACCTAATTAAAACATGCAGCATTTTCTAATCAATGGAAGTCAGGTAAAATCAGGAGAAGACTAACATTGCTAAGTAAAGAAGATATGTTCAGCAGTTAATATAGCTAGGGTGAAGTTTCTCTTACAATGTATTATAAAGTTGTCTTCACACTAATTCAAAGTGGGTCAAATTTAGCTGTTAGTCTTCCATTTTCTTGAATAAGCAAACATTGGGTTTTTTTCCTCTTTAATGCAGAAAGCATCTGTTAGTTACTTTACAGAAGATTCTCGTTCTACCTGCAACTTCAACAGCCCTTGTATCACTGCTTGTGGAAAGATTGCTCAGTATGGTTAAGGATGATAATGGAAAGATTCAAATCGTAAGTATTTCTAGGCTCTGCCTTCCCTGTACATCAAACAGCCTTTACGAAGAATTGTACGAGAAATATCAGGAGTTAAAGTAATTTTAGTTTGGAAAAGCATTTATGTTCCTTCCCCCACCCTCTTATTTTTGTTTTTTTAGCATAGCTGCATTTTGTGGTTGCCTAAAGATCTTTATTTATCTTTAGAGATTTGGCTGGTTTACAGATGTTGGGAAAAGAATTACGTTTTGACAGCCTGTGTCAGAATCCTTTGTCATAATAGATTCAAACAGTTTCGACTAAAACTTTCGGAGTGAGAATAATTTACATTTCCAGGTTTCAAATTTCTCTTCCTTCCTTTTAGCTGAGATAGGTACTAAAAACCCTTATAAAAGAGGCATTTTGTACAGTAGAGTCTTTGTAGACCCCATAATTATTTAAACTTGAATCCTGAAAAAGAATCTTGGTTTTGCTGAAATATTTTAAATGAACCCTGGTCTTAAGGACAGAGACTGCTTTTGGAGAACCACAGGCAAGTTGGTAAGTCTAGGATATAGGTTTTTTACATGATTACAATGGAAGAACTATGGTAATCCTAGCAATATAGTGCACTAGTAATGGTAACTATATATTTCTATTTTTCTGGTGGAAAAACACTGATTCAGTATATTCTGTTGATTTGGTATAGTTCTATGTATATTTGTCTTGCAATTAAGCTACTTTTATAGCTTCTTATACCACATAAGGTACTGTATAGACCTTTAAATAATAGTGTCCTTAGTTGTATTTTGATTGAAGTAGTAATAGGTGAAAAACTTTGTTCTCGTTACCAGTAATTCTGTGAACTTTTGGTAAAGAAACTGCTTAATGTATTCATGGATAGTCTTCTGTTTTCTTGCCTACCCAGCTAAATGGTAGAAAACACTGGGCTTTCCTGGTTAGACTGTGTGTTGACAAACTGAGGATTTATCTGCAGTGAATTAGCTGTTAAGGGAAACTGCACAGATGTTCAGTACTTTTTCAGAAGGATCGTATTTTAAATTTGGGGAAGTTAAATGCCTGGAACCTGACACCTTAGCTGAAATGAATGGCACTAATACACTATTTGTAACAATAGGTTGCAGAAATTATATCAGAAGTTCGTGAGCCAATTGTTGCAGTTGAACAGCCTGTTGATGCCGCTGAAATAAGAAAGCGGGAGCTGAAGGTAAGCAGATTTTAATTAACAAGAAAAAAATTTTTTTAAGCATATCCATCTATTGAGTTATATATAACAGTGTGTTATTGGCTAGTGTCAGTAGCGTGGTGTTGGCTCATACCATGAAGGTTACGGTATGACATGAATTTTCTTTTTACTTTGTATTTCAGTTGGCTGAAATAAAAGTGAAACTTTTTGAAGCAAAAGCAGCTTTGGAAGAATGCATTACTCTGCAGGATTTTAATAAAGCCTCAGTATTAAAAGAGGAAATAATAGAGTTGGAACACAGAAAAAATGATCTGATAAAAGAAGCAGAGCAACCCGAAATTGAAGAAATGCGTGTGGAGAAGGTCTCTTCCCTTCCTGTATTCCCAAGTGCTGGTTATGTTTTGACATTTATTCACAGTTTTAAAATAAAGGGTAGTTTGGCCTTGTATCATCTAAATTTTTAAAATTGAAAATGACCATATATGGTATTAGTATTCTCCTCCTGTGTGTATGGAAGCTGATGGTATGCTGTAGTAAAAAACAAATTGCAGTTAAACTACTCTTTTGTCCTTGGGTAACTCAAGGATTCTAAAAGGATCTTGTTTTTACTGCTTTGACTCTTAACTAACTGAAGATAAGAACCTGAATCACTTTTCCTCATAGTTTATACACAGATTTTGGTTAATATTCTTACCCAACAAATGTGTAGTAGACAGGAAATGTTTAGTTGGGTAGGGAAAAATTACGATTAATGTCCTCATTTTCTTTATCACAGCCACTATTTGTATTAATGTTTTCTTTCTTTTCCCTGACCCACTTGAAGAGTGATCCTGAAACACTCTTGAAGTGTCTAATGATGTGCTACGAGCTTCTGAAGGTCATGTCCCTTTCTACAGGAATCAATCCAACCATTAAGGAAATCACTGAATCTCTGGTATGTGGGAATAAATACTGTTTACATTAGCAAGCTCAAGACAAATGAAATAAGTTGATTCTTCACATAATACATAATTTGTGGAATTTCTTGTCACAGGAAGTGTGCATGGTGAACACTTGCATAAATGTCAAAGAAGGCTAAGCAAGTTCAATAAAAATAAATATTATGTAATGATTAGGTAGATAGGAACAGCCTCCCAGCTCTGGTGTGTCTCAGCTGCAAATTGCTGAGACCTTGGCAAGACTTCTTGGGAGTATCTACTTAGTCTGTTCATGTAATACTTTATAGGAATTTGGTTTTGATCTTTTTTGATAACGAGACAGTGGGCTATGATCTGACTCACTACGGGCATTTGTAGAATTCAAACTGCAAGGAAAATTGTAACACCAATTCAGATTAGCTTAACTGTAGTGGAACCACACTTGATTCCTTTCACATGTATAGAAGTATTCTTAAAAACCCTAATTAGTGTTGATGTGCCCCCCTGAAACCTTTTCTTTTGCATTAGGACTTTCTTTAATTTTCACATTTGTTGTTTATTCCGCTTTTCTTTCTCCAAGATCCTGCTCTTGTATTGTCATTCTTTTTTTTTATTTTCATGTTACAGGATTTGGGATTTAGTATTTGTTGTTTAAACTTGAACTCTTCAGTAAATACAAACCCATAAAATGATGCTGTTGTAGCGTTCACCTTGTATTTAGTCTGGTGTTTCTTTTGAGTCTGTTCTTACTATTGTCTTCATAAAACTATTCCAAGTATATGCAAGAAGCATTTTTATTTTGCAACTTGGAACTGCGTACTGTTTCTCTGCAAGAATGCTCATGTCTTCATAGAAGTGTGTAGGATTATTATGTGGTGAGTTTTTTTTTATTTCACAGTGAGTGGTCAACTCAGTTCTGTTTGAAAACATATTTATTAACAACAAACCCAAAGCAAAACACTCAGGTGATTTTTTTTTTCCTATTACCTTATTGCTGATTTCAATCTGCTTTTGTATCTAGATAAACAGAGCACATAGTAGTTACCACTTTCCAATCCTGTTCAAAATGAGATTGGTACAGTGTAAGCATATTTTAGTCAGCTTTTTTTATTTTCAATTAATGTATTTGAACTGTAAAGTAATTATTGTTTCCAGATACTTCCTGGTGTAACAAATGTCCATCCAGCTGTGAGAAATATGGCAGTTATGTGTTTGGGTTGCTGTGCCCTTCAGAACAAAGAATTTGCCCGACAGCATCTTGCATTGCTGTTACAGGTAAAATTTTTGATCACAAAAGGAATGATGGTCTGTGTGACTTGGTAAATAAAATTGTATGTATAACAAGCTGTTCTACATAGTTATGTTATTAGGAAATCGGGAATCACTGGTTCTCAAAAGATCTGATCTGGAGAGTGTGGTTTTATGTAAATTGTTCCGATGTCTAATCCTGCTCAAGCTTGTGTTGTATCTTGGCGGTAGCATGCCTTTCCTTTGTAAGGTCACCCGTTGTCTTGAAAGTTTGTAGAGAAAAAGGTCTCACTTTCTCTTCCGAATCTGGGTGAAATCAGTCATGTATTTATGTCAATACAACCTAGAAAAGCTGTAAGCCTGCCTTCCTTGGGAAACCAAACTAAAACTATGACTGTGATTGTTTTTACATTTGTAACATACTTACATGTGATCTGGGGTGTCTGATTCAATTTCTGAATTACTGATTTTGTATGAATTAAGCAAGAGCTGTTAATTAAAGGATAAACCAATATTCAAACCAACAAATGATAGCATGACTGTCATAGCATGACATGGGTATGGAACATGTTGGATGCCATAATACCCACATCTCCCACCTTTACGGTAAATGTTCTGATGTGAGCTAATTATATAAAAGATGACACTCTTGCAACTTTTCAGACTCTGACTTTGAGAGAAGTGTTGGTGGCCTTCGTGCCGTATGAAGAGTGTGTTCGTGTACACACCCAAGAACTGAGAGCAGGCGTGATGATCTGCTCAGCTCAGATAAAATTATAGAGCTGCCAGTCACCATAGCAGGAGAACTTCGAGTACCTAACACGTTAGCATATACTATTGTTTTGAATTTGCCTTGGAATATGTTTCACTAAAAATCAGTGTTTGTTTAGGGAGGATTTCAGTAGTTTTAGTAATTTAGACTTAATTAGTTAGCATCTGTAGGAGCTAAACCCCATATTCATTGTGCAGGGGGGTGGGTTTTAAACAGATCTAGGACCTCCAATCTAACCTGCCAAGTATGGTTTTATTTGAATGTTAATTTGAACCGTAATACATATGGTAACCTATGCAACTTTGTCTTTTATTATGATGTTACTCTCTGCTGTCATCTTACATACATACTGTTTATTTTAATGAAGCTATATGCAGTTCAGAGTGGGGATTGTCTTACATATTTTTTCTGTAGCACATAATGCTATGGACCTACTATGTGGACAAACAGAAAATCTGTTTCCCATGTCTTTGGAAGTTGAACAATAAAACTACATCTCACGCACGCTCGCTCTCTGAGGGAAATGCAATTGATTTTATGTAATGGAGATTGCATAGATGACTTCATAAATTATTTCCCAAACTGTATTTTAAATTCAAGTTTAAACTTGTATCACACTTTGCTAAGCTCTGAAATTTGTCCCAAGTCTTATAACAAGTTTTTCAAATTAAACAATCCTATTAAAGCAAATAAATCTTATTATTAATATTAGCACTGGTGGTCTACTGTATGATGATGTATGTGTTTTCCTTATTAAACCTAGGTTTTACAAATAGATAATTTAAAGGTAAAGATCAGTGCTTTAAGGGCAATCTTTGATCAGCTAATGCTCTTTGGGATTGAGCCATTTAAAGCCAGAAGAGACAATGACTCTCAAAGTGAGGATGCACTCTCAACAGAGAATTGTGAGGAAGAAAGTGAAGCAATAGAGGAGGAAGACTCTGCTACAGTTCACAGTCTCCTGCAGCTTCTTTCTGGTTTCTTAGACAGCGAGGTAAGAAATACTATAAGATTTGCCTTAGTTTTGTTTTAAAATGACTTATGCAGGTTTACTGTCCCCTTTAGGTTGCACGTCAATATTGCATGGTTTGTAACTGAAATTAATGGTCCAATGTTAAAATAGTTATCCTAGAAAATGACTACAGCTTTGTCACTGATAGGGAGTAACATTACTCTTGAGCCAGTTTTGGATCCTGTGCAAGTGCAAATCTGTGAATGTAGAGAACTGATTGGCAAAATACAACGTAGACTGTTATTTTAAAGCGTTAGTGAAGAACGCAGGGGTTAGTGTCGTGTATGTGATCGGTTCTTTCTTCAGTTTTCAGAACTTAGGACAGAAGCTGCAGAAGGCATGGCCAAACTGATGTTCTCTGGGAGGCTGATCAGTGCCAAGCTTCTTTCTCGCCTTATTTTGTTGTGGTATAATCCTGTGACTGAAGAAGAGACACGGCTTAGACACTGTCTAGGAGTTTTCTTCCCTTTGTTTGCTTATGCAAATAGGTATGGCCTTTGTAAATTAACATGTGAAAATATATGTTGGTCCAGCAGCTTTAGAACCTTTTCTGATCTTGCACAAGTAGAAATTGCACAAATGCAAATTAGACCTAAAGGTCTCAGCCTCCTATGCATTTCCTAAGCCCATAATTGAAACTGTTCCTCAAGACACTGGGTAAAATACTGATTTAAAAAGATGTGCTGTACTTATTTATGCTGTTGAACACTACAGGTAGACTTTGAAGTGTCTGTAAAAAAGTAGCTAGCAGAAATTCTTCAAAAGAAAATAATCAGTGCCCAGCAGATATCAAAGCAAGAGGCTGGTTGGTTGTGGTTTGGGTTTTGGTTTTGTTTTGGCTTTTCACCAAAGAATATTACAATCTAAATTTGCAGCAAATTCAAAATCTCCTGTTTATTTTAGTGGTGGACAAAGCAGATCTTATGTAAGGGGATAGGAGCTTAAACAGTAGTTCTCATCTCCTTTCACTTGCTCAAACTAAAAAATGTTCAATTTCTCAGTTGCTGCTGGTGGTTTTAGCCAGTCTGAACTGGCTGAGTTTTTATCTGCTCTTTTTATGGTTAAGGTTTAATTTAGGATATGTATATAGTGTGTCTATTTTTCCAAACCAAATTGGATTACATTTTTTTAGGCCTATAAATGGCCACATTAAGAGGAGTAGTTCAAAGCTGAGTTGGTTTGGAGAGGAAAAACGTCCAAACAAATGTATTTTTGCTGTTTTCAGGAAAAATACAGGGAAAAATAGCCAGTATCCTAGAGAATGGTGTTTTCCTTACTTAAGTTATTTTGAAAATAAGTAACAGAATAACTGATTTCATAAGCTTCCAGGCTGTTTGATGCTGAGTAACAAATGTAAGCTTTTTAATATGGATAAGCCTTTACCTCTGAATGTCATCTTCTGAAGCTTTTGGGGTTTTTTTTGAGTCCTAATGATTGCCCACCTGAGTAACTCTGAGTATTTCAAACTCGTTTGCAAATGAGGCAGTTCCTTCTGCCACCCTATAGATGATCTTTTTCTTGAAAGGAAAAACATGGTGTATGCTTTAGGCAAAAATTGGAAATATAAGTAGAGAGAAAAATCCTAAATCCTGGTCTGTCTCATTGATTCGGAATCTGTGTTTAGTCAGGAAACCTCATTAATTTTCTGTCTGCATTCTGGATCACACGCAGTTCATTTTAAGATGATCATAGAGTGTCCTCAGTGACCAATACGGTATTTTTCAGGAGAGAATTATTAATGACCATTTGTAATTCAGAACTGTTGGCAGAGTTGCCATTCAAAAAAGGGAAAGTCGGTAACGAATGCGATTTGGCTGAGGCTCATCCCTAATTTTGATACTGATTTCTCACTGAATTTTAAAATTCCATTCGTTCTCTATTACTGCTATTATTTCTATTGTTGCTGTCCTATTAACCTCTCCATCTGGTCACAGATATAACTGAGTATGTAAAATGTGTGTGAGGAAAGCACTTGATGCTGACTTCTCTAAGTATTCTGTCATGTCAGTAGAGTGACATGGCACACTTATAACAGGGACAGGATCCTGTAGCCAGTGAAAAACTCTTATTCACAGAATGTTTTCTAAACAGTAATAAACTCTCTGGCAGCTGAAGAGGAGAAAGTTCTGCCTTGTGCCTATATACTACTAGATTTTTTTTTTTAATATTTTTTTACAGGGAGTAATCTGAATGATACTTCAGTTGTGCTTGAGCAGCCTTAAAGCTGCTGAAAGGGAGAGCTCTTGCTTCCATTCTTTCTTGCCCCAGTTTTTGTGATCAAAAGGTCTTGTGGTCAGCTGATTTAGCTCAATAATTCAGCAGCAAACAATCTGCTTTTTTTGAGATTATTTACTTTCTTCTTTTTCTCCTGTAGTTATTAGGGTTCCAATAGGTAGTTTAACAAATATCAGAAACAAAAAAGGCTTCATGTCACCAACTAGTGACCTTGTACTTTCTGACACCTTTCAAATTGTTTTGACCTGTCGTGTGGAGCTATACTCCTAGACATCTTGCTGCAGAACCAAGGGCAACGTGATTTTTAGACTTGCTTGGCAGGGATTATTAACTCTTATGAGAAAAGAAAGCACGAGTATTTTTTCTAAAAACCTTGTTAACCACTGCATTTTTTTTGTCTGGCTTCCTTGCTTTCTTACACACTGAGGAGTATCTCCAAAGAAATATGTGAGCAGGAAGGAGGAATGAGTGGAAGACAGATTAATCTAAATAAAAATTCTAGAGAAATATATTTCTGTCCCTTACAAAAGAATATGCCTGCATTTGTCAGTTAGGTTTTCAGTAGTAAGGATGATTTTTCAGGATTTGTTACTTAAAACTTGGTTGAAATACTGTGTGCTTAAACTGAGAAGTTCTATGAAGCAGTTTTGATTTCTTGATCCTGCTGGCTGCTCTACCAAGGCTTTGCTTTGATTGATATATTGTGGTGGGTCTGTGAACTTTCATCATAGAAGAGAAAATTTAGGGGTGAATTAAGGTTTAATTGTGTCTTGTTATTCTACTAATGTTTGACTTGATTGAAACAGGTCTAACCAGGAATGCTTGGAAGAAGCTTATCTTCCAACTCTGCGAACACTGTTAAATGCTCCTGCAACTTCACCTTTGGCTGAAATTGATATCAGTAATGTTTCTGAACTGTTAGTGGACTTGACCAGACCAAGTGGCCTGAAACCTCAGTCTAAAAAGTCTCAGGACTATCAGGTACTGTGTGTTAAACTGGAGGACAAGTATTTGTGCCTTGAGATTAAGAACTGACCCCCTTCGCTTGCTGCTAGCTGTCTGGGCCTCTCTGAGATTCCTAGTATCAGAAGCTGGAATAAATGAGTGACTGTTCAGGTAATTAAATCATTTAGCTTGACCTCCCTTTTCACAGCCACCCCTGCCCTCCTCCCCCCATTTTCCCCTCCCTCTTAGAATTAAAAACTGCTAGTAGGAACCTGCACCATGGCTAACTGTATCTATTGGAAAAAGTATTTATAAGCACTAGTTGGTGTATGTACTCAAAATACTGCATTTTAGCAAAATGTTTACTCTTTTAAATTAGTCATTAGGTATTTAAATCAGAATGACCTCACTGCTGTCCTTTCTAAACGGTTCCCAATGAAATTTCTGATATGTAATTCCTTCTCTTTACAGGACTTAACAGTGCATGATAGCTTAGCAATGAAAATTTGCAATGAAATCTTGACGGACCCCACTGCACCAGACGTTCGTATTTATGCAAAAGCTTTGAATATGCTAGAACTCAGTAGTTCTTCCACAGAGAATCTTCTGATTCTGCTCAATGACATTCTAGAGGTAATACATAAATAACATGGTTCTTAAAGTTGTTATCATTAGTAATGTAAAATTATGATATGCTTAAAAATGAAGTCTTTTGTTTACTAAGACAATGTGACTGGAAATGCTCTTTTAACCAGTCTTTGAAAATCAGTTTGAGTCATTTACAAAAGTCTGAGCTGATATCACAGTATAATTTACATATTTCCTTTATCTAAAAAAAAAAAAAGTATTTTGGGGTGTCAGTGCCTGGTGTTGATGAAGGAAGTGTTTTTCCTCTCAACTTGACTGATCGTCACGTTTGTTTTTCCTCTCAACTTGACTGATCATCGTCACGTCACACATTGTATCCTCTGTACAGTAAATTTCTCATTAATATGTAAATTTAGTGGATAAAACTAGTTGTAAAATTAAGCAGTGTTTAACATTAAACGCCTCTTCTCCAGAAAGTGGAAGATAAATTGTGTCAAAGAGCTATTGAGAAGATCAAGATGAACTTGACCAAAGATTCTAATGTGGGCAAAGACCACTCTGAAAGGACTGAGGAAACGGGCCTCTCTGAAAGGATACAGGACACTGACACTGCGCTCTCTGAAAGTACTGCTCAAAATGAAGAAGGTAATTCAGGAGAGGGGTAGTTTAGGAGAAGGCATACAACTGACTGACTTACTGTCATACATGTCTAAACAAGTTTTAGCTTTTCCTCCATTCAATTAATCTACTTTTGAAAAAAAACCAAAACCAACATAAAAAGGTAACATCTGACAAATAAGCATACAGTTTAAAATATTCATACTGAAGTGTTTTCCATGTTGTATTGCTTTTTGATCAGATTCTGTGTTTTCTTATTATCCATGTTACTCTATGACCAGTGCTGTATTTTAAGTCTCTGCCTGCAGCTCTTTCTTTTTAACAAAGACTTATTAGAATGGGCTTTCTCTTTTTTAGCTGTCTGGCGCACTTGTCTGCCTGCTAAATACCAGTGCTGACTAACTCACCTTTGGAATGTGACTCGCAAACTTGGGGAAGAAACAAGCACTTTGTGGTGTTTTTACACTTTGGAGTTACTGTGCCTGTGCTTCCTGCAGACTGCATTACAGCAGTGTGGAGCTGGTATCTTTAGTGTTGGCATCAGTCTGTCCTTGTTACGAGCTCATCTGCTGGAGCCACGTTGGGACTTATTGCTATTTAAGAGCTTGAAGTGGAAGTAGCTGGAAGATTTTCCACTGCCTGTGTAGCTTATGCAGCTTCAGGTTCTTTAGCAGTGTATGCGGTGCTGGTGGCACAGAAAGCCTTAAGAAGCAGAAAAGCAGTTGGATGAAACTTCTTGAGGTTTGCTTGCGGCAGTAGGGCAAAGATGTTGGCATGCAACTGTTCTAAGCAGATCATGTTTTCCTTTAGCATTTCTTTTAATGATTTGTTTGTGTTTTCTAGTGGATTGTTTCCGGGCTTTAATCTGTTTCTGGAAGTGTCACGTACTTTAATTTCTTAGAACTATGTTTATGTCTCCAAATATTTATTGGATGGGAAGTTGGAAGTGTCCCTTTGAGAAAATAGTTGTACTGTTTTCTGCTAGTATCTGATAGTACTTTTTGGTACGCATTTCTCACAAAAGAGGGTTTTTGAGCACTCTTTAAAAGTAGACTGTAGGAGAAGAGCATTATTCCCTTTACCTGGCCCACCCTTCCCCCAATACATTTATCATCATTGAGAATAAAGCAGCATTTACTGCTTGAGATTTGTAAATCACAGCTGTGAGCAGAACAGGCAACAGATGCTATCTTTGACCTTCAGTTGCTGCAAAGGAGATCTAGATAAGATACTGGGGGAAAAAGCTTCCTAGTATAACAGAGGTTGCTGAAGAAAGATTTCCTGAAATTGTTAGAAATTTTAAGACTAGAATATTTCAGTTGGAAAGGATCTACAATGATCATCTAGTCCAACTGCCCGACCACTTCAAAAGTTAAAACACATTATTAAGGACATTGTCCAAATGCTTTGTAAACACTGACAGGCTTGGGGCATGAACCACCGCTCTAGGAAACCTGTTCCAGTGTTTGACCACCCTCTTGGTTAAGGAAATGCTTCCTAATACCTAGTCTGAGCCTCCACTGGCACAGCTTTGGACCATTCCCAGGCATCCTGTCACTGGATACCAGGGAGAAGAGCTCAGCACCTCCCTCTCCACCTCCTCAGGTAGCTGTGGAGAACAATGAGGTCACCCCTCAGCCTCCTTTTCTTCAAACCAGATAAGCCCAGAGTCCTCAGCTTCTCCCCACAGGACACTCCTTCCAGCCCTTTCACCAGCATTGTTGCCCTTCTCTGGACACATTCCATACTGTAATATCCCCTTAAATTCTGGGATCCAGAACTGCACACAGCACTCGAGACAAGGCCACACCAATGCTAAACACAGCGGGACAATCACCTCTTTTGACCGGCTGGTCATGCTGTGTTTGCACCCCAGGATTTGACCTCCTGGCTGCCAGGAGCACCCCCAGATCCTTTTCTGCAGGGCTGCTCTCCAGCCACTCCTCCCTCTCCCCATTCATACTTGCACCTGACTGTGCTGGTTTTAGTCAGGACAGAGCTAATTTTCTTCACAGTAGCTGGTATGAGGCTGTTGTGGGTTTGCCTGGAGTACTGACAACACTGGTGGCTTTAGCTGGTGCTAAGGGGGATTTGTACCAATGCAAGGACATTGTCAGTGTCTGATACTGCAGCTGTGCTCCCAACTTTCTTACTACAAGCAGCAGTGGGTGTAAGACACGGTTCAGACAGCTGACCCAAACTGACCGAAGGAGTATTTCATTGCACAGCACATCATGTTCAGTATAGAAGCCTGGGGTGGGCTGGGGCCCCACAGCTTGTTTGCCATCGGTATTGTCAAAGACTGTGGCAAAAAAAGCACTGAATGCCTCCACTTCTTTTTCATGCCTGTTAGTCATGTGACCATCTTCAACAAGTGTTTGCCCATTGTTTTTGTTAGGCCTCCTCTTGCTGTTAACATACTTAAAAAAGCCCTTCTTGGTACGTGGCACAACACTGGCCAGTTTCAGCTCTAGCTGAGCTTTGGCTTTTTGTGTCTTCTCTCTGCATATATGAACCACAGCTCTGTAATCTTCCTGCAAAGCTTAACCTTGCTTCCAGAGATCGTACAACTTCCTTTTCCTTTTGAGCTCCATGAGGAGTTCCCTACTCAGCCAAGCTGGTCTTCTGCCCCCCTTGCTTGAATTCCGACGCGATGGAATGGGCTAAACAATCTCAGGAATAGTTTACATGTGATTGACTTATGCTGGAGCAGGGTTTTAGCTGGGTGATGTTTTAAGCTTTGTTCTTGCCTTATCATTCCATTTTGGGTGTAAGGAAAAAGTAGGGTTAAAACTGTGTGGCTTGTTCATGTAACAACCAAAATTTAACATACCAGTGCTTAAAGATGAATTTAAGTCGATTTTCTCTGACTTGTCCATGTGCTTTTCTATTTAACAGAAAATGAAGATGCTTCTCAAATGCCATTTAATGAAGGTAAAAGTAAAGAGAGTGCAAAATTGAAATCCACGAGAAACAGAGCTGGCAAAGGTATGCACTAGCTTTTCCTGGCTACAATACTAGTTGTTTATAATAAGGTACTTACATGCTAACTTTTTGTGAGCATAAAGCTATAAAAACCATTCAGGCTTCACACTCTGTAAAAATTCTACTTGTTAAAGAGGCTACGGTAGTCTGTTTTGTGGGAACTTAAGTGCTGTTAGCCTCTCCCAACAACACAGGCTTAAAAAAAGTCCAACAACAGGATTTCAAGATAATTTGGTTCCAGGCCTTTACAGTAACGTAGGGGTGGTTATGGGAGCAGTGGTACAGCGCAGGCTTTCTGCTGTTGCTTTTGGTTTGTCACCACGTTCCATCTGTGGTGACGGTGCATTTATATGCTGCAATGCAGTATCAAACACTGAAGACAGAGTGAGTTTAAGAAAAGAAACGGTATGGTGATATGAAAGGAGACTTTTGCTTCTCTGTAGGACGACAGAGTGCGGCAGCAGCAGTGAGGTCTGTGAGCACAAGAAGAACTGGCACAGCTGCCAAATGCGGTTTTGAAAGGTAAATCCTTTTCTCTCCGCTATCAAAACCGTGACGCCTGTTTGAGCAAGGAAACTTAATTCAAATGTTTTTCTTGCCCTAAATCTACATCTTTAATATATCACCTGTTACTAATATGCAGATAAACATTTAAGCAAAATTTCTTTGAACTGGTACTGTAGAAACAATAGCAGCTTGGACAGCTTCACGTTTTATTATCATTGCTGAAGAGCCCGTAAATTTTTTTTAACTCTACACACAGAAGGTATGTTTCACATACCTAACTTTAGGCAGCAGGATTGTACTTGGTTTACATTATTACTCTTCCAATCACTTTTTCTGCTTTTTCAATAACTGTTCTGTGGTGGAATCAGATTTTTTACTTAAATTAGTTTTCCCCTCCACATTTTTGTTGAAAAACAAGCAACCAAAAGTTGATAAGCTGCTAGAAATGACTGGTAAGTGAATACACACAACACATTCCTTCCCTGATGACTTTATCTTGGTAACTTTCAGCCGAGCTCAGTCTTTCTCAAGCAAGTCATCCACGGACCTTAGGGTGACCTGGGTCAGTCATTCCCGTTTGCCCATTCACTGTGTTTGCTGTGACACCACCTCATCCTTTGGGGGTTTTGCTGATTCGGCAACTGCTAACACATGGTTACCTTTACTGACACTGCTGTGTCACCTGGAAAACATTCATATGGTTTTCTCAAGAAATAAAAAGTTTCTACTTAGTAAGAAGTGATTTTGCTCTTTAAGACCATGTTTCAAGTTTGTTAATATAAAACTCTTCAGTTTGCTTAATCTTTTTGGCCTTACTTTAAAATATTTTACATTTCAGTGGTGATGAAGTTCCAGAATCGGTCCCAGTGTCAAGTTCAAGGCCTTCAAGGCGAGCAAAAGAAGTAGCACTTGAAAAAACAAGAATGAATCTTTCAAGACTTTTGAGTAGGGAAGCAGACCAATGAAGACAAAAGGAGAGAAAGCGTCCTTTGCTAAGGCTGGCAGTTAACATCAGACTTGAAAAATAAGGTTTATGTTGTTGTTAGTCATATTTAACTCTTTATATTATAATCACTTACAATCCTAGATTTTTCTAGGAACTCTTACTGATGCTTCTGATGTTTTTATTACATGAAATACCAGGAAAAATAAAATTATTACCTGAACTTTGCAGAGAAGAATGCTTTTTATCTGCAAATAAAAATTGCTGTTTGTGGTAAGTACTTTATAGTTAACGCTGTTTTGATATTTAATATTATTTGGAGAGAGTTTTGACCTGGAGTTGTTTGCTTGTGATTGCAGCAATTTTGACTGTACCTAATTTTTTAATGCAGCTACTTTCTGCATTTATGAGCCTGTGCATCTGCTGACCAGGCTTTATTGTTCATCTTAACACAGAAATGATCTTTAAATGTGAATTCTGCTTCCTGCAGCTATGTGTCTGCTTTATTTTAAATAATGGTGAAATCATAGAATCATGGAATGGTTTGGCTCGGAAGATACCTTAAAGACCATCTAGTTCCAACTCTCCTGCCATGGGCAGGGACACCTTCCCCTAGGCCAGGTTGCTCCAAGCCTCATCCAGCCTGGCCTTGAACACTTCCAGGGATGGGGCATCCACAGCTTCTCTGGGCAACCTGTCCCAGTGCTTCACCACCCTCTCTGTGAAGAATTTCTTCCTGATATCTAATCTAAACCTCCCCACTTTCAATTTAAACCCATTACCCCTTGTCCTGTCACTACAGGCCCTTGTAAAAAGTCCCTTCCCAGCTTCCTTGATGTCAAAACTGAGCTACTGATTTTATCGAACCTGTACTGGTTTTAGTTGGGCCAGAGTTGTTTTTCTTCGCAGTATGAGGCTGTGTTTTGGATTTGCATTGAAGAGTATTGGTAACACTGGTGTGTTTAGCTGTTGCTGAGGAGGGTTTATACCAAGTCCAGGACTTTTGGTTTCTGGTGCTGTACCTGTGTTCCCACCTTTTTCTCCACAAGAAGCTGAGGGGACACAGCCTCAACAGCTGACCTGACCTGGCCAAGGGGGTATTTCACGCCATAAAATGTCATGCTCAGTGTATAAGCTGGGGGTTGGGCCAGGGGAGAGGCGCTCTCCAGCTCTGGCTCTGCTCGGGACCGGCTGGATGTCAGTTGGCAGGTGGTGAGTGATGGTATCATTTGATTTTTTAACGTTATTTTCATTGCATAGTATTAGTAGTAATATTAGTGTTGTTAGTACTATTGGTACAATTATTTAATTTATTTTCAATTATTAAATTGTTTTTATCTCAACCCATGAGTCTTCTCCTCTTTTCCTCTGATTCTCCCCTCTGCTGGAGGGGGGAGGTGAGCGAGCGGCTGTGTGGTGCTGAGCTGCTGGCTGGGGTTAAACCACAACAGTCCTGTTTGGCACCCAGTGTGGGGCCAGCACGAAACCTAAGCCTTGAGGTCTGCTACTGATCTTGGCCTGGTCACATGAGATCAGTAATGTGCTTTTAGAAAAGCATAAAAATACTTGTGGTTCAAAGTAAGATCCAGTAAGGAAAGGAACACTGAAGTACAGAAAAGGTGAAAAATGAAATGCTGTAAAGCCTGTGTACTGTCTTTTTAAAGTGGTGTGCAACTGTGATTTCTTTGTAGCTTGGAAGTTCGCAAACCTTTTCCTAATGACATCTAGGAATAGTCAGGAGTTTCACAGAGACTACGGCAGATTAAACTGCATGTAGCAGAGGCACTATGGAGATGCCAGATTTTTGGTTTGGAAACGCTGTCAGTCCTGTCTGTCCTGGTTACAACGTGGGTCGTTGCCAAGGCGCATCTCGGCTACTGACGGCGCATTCTGAGGAACTGGCATTTAAAACAGAAAAATGTAAGGTAATTCTTGGTGATTCTCAGAAATGGCTTAGGGACACCAGTGAAAAGCAGTTGCCGAAGTGTAATGCTCAAACTATTATGCTATTTTCAAGCTTGCATATAGAAAACAGACAGGATTTTGTTGCTTTTCCTCCCTTTTGGTTTTTGTTGGAAACTTGTCACAAAATGCCA
>NW_010230081.1:0-48283 GCF_000690775.1 Eurypyga helias | reverse complement strand
GATATTTGCTGTTCAGAAGCTTATGTAACTGTGGCGAATTACTTTTATTCATCATCTTGAGCAGCTTTTTGAAGTCCTGAGCTCTCCCTTTTGCTCGTGCTTTTCTCTGCATCCCCAGCCTGTGTTCCAGTGTGAGTTCGCATACGTGCAACCGCTTGATCAGAGACAGTGTCTGTCCCCTTGAGTGTTGCCTGAACACAGTTCAGAAGGGTGAAGTATGGTTTTTCTCAGCTGTCAATCAGAGCTTCCCTTGTGCTTTAAAGTTTAGTTATTTTTCTTTGAACATCAGTTACAAGTTCTCACCTTCCCCCTGGTGAGTGGTTTGCTCTTCTGCCACTAAGATGCTTTCAGCAGCTGCTGCTAGTCCACTCTTAATGCTGACGGGGTGTTGAGGAAAAGCAGGATGAATAAACATTTGTAAAGACTTCCGTGGGCACGGCTGCCTGAATCAACTGATGACCTCCAGTTCTGCCCTCTTGGTGTTCTGTTGTGCCTTACCACACATGCAGGTTCTGCTTCCACCAGCTCTTAGGAATGCTGTACGGAAAAGATCAGGTTCCCATCACATCACCTGTCCACCAGCAGATGTCTCTGCGGTGGACATGACTGCACTGGTATTAAGATAGATGTTGACACACTGGTGAGCTCAGTGGAGGCCCCCAAGCTGGAGAGGGGGCTGCAGTGCTGCCCTTTAGAGGCTGGGGGTGCTGGGCTTGTTCAGCCTGCAGGTGTTGGGAGGCCCCAGCTACCTACAGGGTGGAACCAGGCTCTTTGGTGCCTATTATGGGAGGACAAAAGGGAGCAGAAGTGGAAAGACCAGAAAGGGGGAAAAGGCAGTGGAACAGGGGGGGTTGTTGGTTACCCAGAGGGCCTGTGCAGGCTCTGTCCCAGGAGGTTTTTAAGACCTGACTAACTCAAGTCCTAAACCACCTGCTCTGGCCTCACAGCTGGCCTGCCCTTGAGCAGGACATACAGCTGCTGACCCAAGTCCTGTGCCTCAATTGCCCTGTGATCCTCTCTCAGGCTAGAGACTTGACCAGCAACTGGCATGTAACTTCCAGCCTCTCTGGGCTCTTCCCATGCCCTGCTCCCTACCAAGGGAAGTGCTTTCTGTGCCACAGAAAATGCAGTATGCTCTTGCAGTTACCTCATCTTCCGAGGAGGGAGGGATGGCTGCTTCCCTGCTGGGCTGGCTAAGCAGGGGTGTATTGTATTTTTCAAAGCTGATTATCTGCAATAATCAAGGCCTCAGTGTATGCAGCTGACTTTCTCCAGGTCGCATGTGGTAGGAAGAGTACATCCAAAGGTGATGACAGGCCAAGTCTGGAAGGATCTCACTACCTGTGGTGAGAAAAGCTTGACTTGGTATGCATTATCCTTTCTAGCTAAAACCATGTTGGTTTTATTTAATTAAATTCCATGGGTTTGAAGTATGTATGTTCCCAGCTGCTTAATTAAGGCAGAATATTTAAGGGATTAAAATTCTGTAATTGACTTTTTGCCTCTTTGCTGCTGTGAACACAACCGGGTGTCAAACGGGAGCTGCACCAGATCCAGCTCGACTCCACATTAAAGTGACAGAGCAGCAGGGGTCGCTTGTCAAAGCGATCCCGTGTTTACTCCTGTGCTAGGCTGTTTCTTAAAAGTATTTTGTGATTGGTTTTGTTTGCTTGCACGATCTGTTGCTTCCAGCTAAGAGACTTTGACTCTCTCTTGGTAACGGTCTCTGGCTGGGGAGAGCTGCACCAAAAACATTTCTAGTCTTGCTGTTTGTCTGACTTAACCCGAGCTCACTGCCTGCTTCCTTATGCCTTTATCTGACTCCCATCTGAAAACTCTTGAGCTCATCAGCCAACTGAAAGTCAGTATGACACAAAGGAAGGGATCATAATGTTGAAAGTTGAGGAAAACAGACGGCTGCTTGGAGGTCAGAGAGACATGTCTGTAACAGAAAGGTTCTGCCACTTACTCAGTCTTTGAAACGAGAAAATCCCTGTGGCACCTCCTCCTTGAGGCATACCAACAAGATACGGGCTGGACTAGTTACACTGCTTCTAAGACTGTTTCCTTGGCCCTCTTTGGATCAGCCCTGATCAGTACTGTCCCTGGTGCTTTGGTGGGGCTCCACTGAAGTCTGCTTCAGTGCCTCCCCCCAGGAACTTTAATTCTTTTTGGCTTTCTTGCCCCATAGAATCCAGGTGCACCAAACAGCAGAGATACATAAAGACCCTCTGGACAGTGTGGTGTGAAGATGAAACGTTCATTCTTTTAATGGTGTTCTGCACTGACACTTCCGAGACTTAACATCCTTGTGGGATCTTGTGAGACTTACCGGAATTCACAGCAATATCCCAGTTACTGGACCGCACCTGCCAACCCACAAACTTCAGTGAAGAACAACGGCATCTTCCTTTTAGATGATAATTTTAAGTGTATCTTTAAAACCTTTGTTTTATAAAATAGTGTCTTCCAAGGAAACTTCTGGAAAATTAGTTCTTGGTGAGTAAAAGACAACTTTTAAGTAAGTAGCTTAAGAAACCTCTACTCTGGCTGTTGAATGTATGACTCCAGAAAAGAGAAATAGATCATATGGTTTTATTCTAACACTTGTTATAGCTCTTTGAATAATAAAGTTTTGATGAATGAAGTACATGAACCTTGCTGAAGCTGCTCTAAGCATGGAATGTCTACAATGTAGTCAGCTACAACCATTTACTACTTGAGTAGCGTTTAAAATGTTGATGTTTACATTGAATTTTCAAAGTACACGGAAAAAAATGAAATAGGAAGAGCATTTACATCCATTTTAATTGGTGGCAGGCATAAAGTCATAAAAACCAAAGGGGAAGAAAGACCATTTAGCAGAAACCCCAAGAAGTGCAGATACAGGTTCGTTGAATGACAATCTTTCAAGACTGGCCTTTCTTTTAGGTCGTTACGCGCTGTCACACCGAACTCCTCGAGCTCAGTGAAGGCGAAAGTGTGCTGCAGGACCAGACGGGTGGTTGGGTGCATGTCAGTCTCTGCGAAGGAGATCTCCTCAGGTAATTCACCTCTTTTCTACTGCTTTGCTTCGAGGTAGTCAGTCTCCACCTGTTACAGATCTGTTTGAATTTTTATTACCATAAACCTTTACATGGTGACCTATGCCACAAATTACAGAATATATTAACTTTCGTGCACAAAAATAAAATTGGGAAATAATTAAACTTAAAGAATATAGAAAAATCACAATACTATTAAAAGGGAACATCTGATTCTGATATAAATTTGTACTGCAAGATTTTCATGACGGTCAGATGTGGAGCTTTATATTTAAAAAAAGAACAAGTACATCAAAATGAATAATACTAGTAATGATATAAAGCCAAATCACACGATCATTTCAAGATCAATGTAATAAATGCTTATTATTCAGCAGAAAAAAAAATCAGGAACAATGTACAAAATAATAGTGCAAGAACAGCTGCGATCTATTTGTTCTCATCAGTTTTGAGATTTTGGTTAAAAACTTTACAGCTGGTGAGAGATGCTGCTGAAAAACTCAGATTCCACTCAGTGGGCTGATTAAGGCACATCTTTATGGACTTCAAATGTTCATTTTCTGTGTTCGTGTCTATTGAATTCTGCGGCTCCGAGACTTTCACTTGTAGCGTGCTGTGAGAAAAGAAGTGGGGGCGGGAGAGGGAGAACAATGAGAGAGTTTTTAGTACGCCGTCCTCCTGCCCTGCGAACAAGCAAACCGATAAGAGGCAAGATGAGGTGGTGGCAGATCCCATTACACCCCTGGGGCTGTTCCGTGGTTTTACTGCCCTATGTTCCAGGGACACTGGATCAGAACCCGACTGCGTGGTGCTCTCCGGGCTGTAGGAGTCGACCGGGCTTGTTTGTGCTCAGACAGTTGAGGTGCTGTTAATTCACGGGGGCTGTCCCAGCTCAGCCTCCTGCCAGCGCTATTCCTTTGCATGGAACCATGGAATAGCGTGGGTTGGAAGGGACCTTTAAGGAGGTGTGTCCTGCAGGCTGGCCTTTCTTAAGTCGTGTCCTGCTGCCCACTGCAAAACCGTAGAGCAGGAGCGGGGCAAGAACTGGGAGCTGGGATTTTGTGCTGACGTCACTAACAGTACGGCCATGAAAGGACTAATGTAGAGACAGCTGGTATTTTGTTTCAAACCTAGGACAATAAGTAATACAAGAAGGGAAAGGAATACTGCCCTTTGTGGGGATGGCTAAGCAGACTGGGACACAGTGTGGATTGAATTGTGCTCTTGTTGTTGCCATGTAGAATTATATCACAGAATCACAGAATGGTTTGGGTTAGAAGGGACCTTAAAGACCATCTGGTTCCAACCCCCCTGCCATGGGCAGGGACACCTTCCACTAGACCAGGTTGCTCAAAGCCTCACAGTACTCGCTAATGGCTTGACAACTGATATAAACCAGTCAACAACAAAATCAAAGGCTTAGGCTTTTGAAAGGATTTTAAGTCCTAAGCTAAGGTTAAATTTAAGCCATTTCTACTAGTAGGTGAGCAGGAAGAAAAGCAGGTCTAATGTCACTCGTCACTGTAACCGCACACTCAGAAGACAAGGCGGCAGAGTTGGGAAATCCTAATTTCAAACCTCTCCAACCCTATTCTTTCTCTTTTTGATTAACTCTTGCAGTAATCTGTCCTCTATATGCAATGCATGGATTCTCACCATCCTTTCCAATCATTTCAAGAACTGCAAGAACGATGCAAAGTTAGAAGTGTTTCTAATTACTGAGACACTATAAATGAAGTTCTATGTATTGTAAATACAGGATAGGAGGTAATGATGGTGCTATAAAATACCCACATGCACCTTCTCCTGTCAAAGGGGTGTTTAAGTAGTGAGAATCTCTCTTAATGGCTCTTACTTGCTGCATTTCAGGAAACTGGGTCCATCACAGCCTTAAGTGCACACTACCAAGGACTGACTCTGCAGAAGGATGGCGCTCATGTGGGCAAATAGTCTAGCTGAGGACATTCAACAATTGTGGGACTGTAACCTAAACCACGTTAGCTCGTGTTACTCAAACACTACTGACTGACTTTGATGGCACCTTTCCCTAGGTCGTGGCCAGAGGGAAGGACAGCTTGTGCAACAGCTCACTGTTGTTTTTCACAGATCATCTGAAACACAACTTCCACATGGCTAAGCAAGCTCTCCAGGCCGTCTGCCTGTCTGACATGGCAGCGAAGCAGGCATTTCTACCTTGCTAACCCAAGTCCCTGACCTTCTGTAGCTGGGGTCCTGCTCCCATGCCCTGCGTTTCCCTCTGTCCTCATTCTCCCGCCTCTACCTTTTGTCTCGCTTGTGCCTTGTACCTTTCTCCTTCACCCTTTTCCAGTGTGAACACACTCTTGTTGCTGTGATCTTTTCTCCCTTGTAGAAAGCGCAGACACTGGGGACAGAGAAGACTAATCAGCAAGGTTACTGTCTGGAATTTGCAACCTCTTCAGACTTGACCTTTTGCCCTCCCTTCCTGTGCAGAAAGTCAAAGCCTTTTCCTGTGACCATGGGATTAAGTATACACAGGAGATGTGCTAGGGCTGACTCTGGAGCCTTGCAGCTTTCCTCAGCCCTGCTGGTTATGTGCTTTCCAGGCGTGGCCAGGCAGCAAAACTTAAACTCTTAAGAGAAATAATAGTCAACAGCTAAATGGATAGGGCTGGAATGATGATTTGTTTTGGGAGGGTTTGCATTTTGGTGGCTTTTTTTGTATGGTGGTTGCTATGTGAAAGGAACAGAAGTGCCTTGAGAATCGAGGCATCGCCAACTACGAAGCAGCATGTATCTGCAAAGTGCTGCAAAGAACAGTGTTCCTGCTGTCCTTGATGCAGTAGGTACCTAAGACTTGCTAAATGCTGGGCAAGCACCAGCCAGAAAGGTTCAAGCTTCTCATGATCTGGCGTCTGACTTCTGTCTATCAGCTGGGAATTGCGCTCAATCAGTACAGCCCATTTTCCAAACGTCACGGCCAGCAGTAACAGGCCCCAAGCTCGGATTTGCTGTGGCTGTGACTGGGCTGTGACTGCAGTGCCTTCCCGTTTGCCTGGACTGCAACTCGAAACGCAGGGTGCTGTAAGCCTACGACCCCCCACTCTGCAAGCAGTCGACTGCTATGGTTCGTCCTACTGTAACGAGCGGCCTCCCCTTCATCGCTTCGTTTTTCTACAGGTTTCCGCATGAGGTGTAAAAGGCGGCCCTGGACTTGCAAAACTGGGACTGAAGGATTTGCTGGTAAGTGTCACACAGTATTTTATCTCTTGCAAAAGAACTCGAAGAAATTTGAGTGTTTTGGCATTTTTAGAGAACAGAAAAATGTTAATATTTTTTTTCAGTTCCCCAGCATGGGTAACATCAACATAAAAAGCTCAAGTATTTTAGAGAATGTTACCTTGGTGAAAATAATACGGTGGGAGATCAGCATGAATATATTCGTTAACGACAAAGAAACTAGTCTTTCACCTCTCTTTTACCTGTAGTGACTTATTTTCTAGTTTTCTAGTGGACGTAACAAGGTATGAAAATGGTGTACTTAGAGAATGTAATTAAGGTGTAAAATTAAACAGACAGTTGAATTTCTCCAGCCAGATCCCTCAATGCGTTCTGGCTGGGAGAGATGACCATCAACCGCTTTGTATCTGGGCGCTTTGACGTTACCATGGACGGATCTTTGTAGGGTTACGCTTCTCTCCGTCTTTTGCAACACGTTTCACAGAATAAAAAGGTCTCCTTCACACCTAGCCGGGAGCTGGCTCAAACTGGACTTTCACCCTCCTGTCCGACAGAACTTCGCAAACCGAACTTTCGGTTGAACACCACCATCAGCAAGGTCAGAGCTTGGAAAGCGTAAGAGCATTCACGTACAGAGCTCAGATGGTTTCAGAAATACTGAGTAGAAACAGTAAAACTTCAGCAGTGTAGAAAAATCTTCTTTGTACAAACTACTCCAACATCTCCCAGGAAAGGAAACAGTGGAATATATTAGGTTAAAATCTACACTGACTGTAGTAGCCTCAATGCTTTCAAACAGAGACTGAGTGGATAATGCAACATATGTTGACATTAAAGTAAACCAAGCACCCACAGTCAGATTTATTGTCTCTAAAAATTTAAACTCATCTTTCCACAATGCCAAATGCAACAGCAAAGACCTCTGCAAGGACATGTCTCATGTCCATTTCTCAGACGGATTCTCGCTGTAACAAGCAATAATCTTTTTTCAGCCGAGTGGATGGAATCCCACTTGGGAATCTGAGAAAGAGGTGGCATGCTCTGCTAGATCAAAGCTAGCTGGGGGTATAAGCAATATCCAGGGAGTCTCTCAGAAGTCAGACACAAGAGCTGGGTTTAACACAGCTGGAGTACTAAGCCAACAGAACCCAGACAGGAGGGGAACTGAACGGAGACAACAAGGTGGGGCGAGAAGTCAGAACCAGTCATAGCCCTGGACTGAAATGATGGTGGAAAAGTTCTTTTTGCTCTTCACACAAACTGAGATATGTTTTCTTGGTTTGAGGAGGGAAAAAAAGGCCCCAGACAGGTGGGAAGAAGAAAGCATGAAATACTTGACAAAGATGGTGATAACTGAATTATGAAATCGATGCCAAAGATAACTGCGTAGGAATCAGCTGAGCACTTGTGGCACATCAGTGGAAGAGGATCACTCGCTGGTAGATGCTTCCAGGATGAAGCAGCTTGAACACAAACTGTTCAAGCTTTAACTTGCGCAGAGGCAAAACTGCATGACAGTAGATGCTTGCTGCACCTTTTACATCACCAATTCATCTTCGAAGCACACAGCCCAACAGTAAAACCAGCCAGCATGCTGTGCGCATTTTCAGGGAAAGGTTTGGCCAGTGGAATGCGGGATAAGAGTTCCAGAGGGCAGTAACAGATGACTTTCTCCCCAAAACCAGTCAGCAAGAGAAAACGTTCTTGCTCCCTTACACATAACAGATCACAAGCAACATAAAAGGTTTAAAGTGCAACTTCACTGCGAAAATTGGAAACTGAATCAAGTATTAAAAAAGTTATTTAAATTAAGGGGACTTGCGTGGAAACGGAGTTCAGACCTGATAGCTCCCTAAAACACAGGACAGCTTTGAACCTCTGCTGACCAGTTTAAGGAAAGACAACATTCCTGCCCTCTTTTTAAGTTACAATTATTTGAAGCAGCCTGACTTTGAAACTTATTTAGGACTGCGATCTTTTTGACAAGAATCACTGTTTTGTGGCAGTACAGATCGTTTAGCAGTCCAGAGAAGGCACAGGGTTCTTCTAACAAGGAAGCAAAACAATGTAAGCAGTCACTGAAATGGGTATGAAGTGAAGTGTTAGGGCATAATTTACTAGTGATGATAGTATTCAGACTGCTAGGGCCTGTAGTGCCAGGACAAGGGGTAATGGGTTTAAATTGAAAGTGGGGAGGTTTAGATTAGATATCAAGAAGTTGTTCTTCCTGGAGAGGGTGGTGAGGCACAGGAACAGGTTGCCCAGAGAAGCTGTGGATGCCCCATCCCTGGAAGTGTTCAAGGCCAGGCTGGATGAGGCTTTGAGCAACCTGGTCTAGTGGAAGGTGTCCCTGCCCATGGCAGGGGGGGTGGAACTAGATGGGCTTTAAGGTCCCTTCCAACCCAAACCATTCTGTGATTAAAACACAGTCCTATGATCTCCAGTCGTTCACAGCACACTGCCTTCAGAGGTCTTGGAAACAAAAAGCGAATCTAACAGCTGAAAGGAAGCAACATTAATTTTATGATGAACATAATTAACTCTTAGCATCTAGGCACTGCCATGACGTAAATCTGCCTCTGATCATAAGTTCCATGGAAAGAAATCTACCTAATTCCTATGCATTTTTAGAAGCCAGAACCCCTAAACACCCATTGTGCAGCTGAGTGCTGCTGCATTCACCTTCGAAACACACTGTAAAAGAAAAAAGGTTTTGCTGTTTTAATTCGCCTTACTCATAATAAAACCCGGCTTTGGACGATGTACAATGAGGCCAAGGCATGGAGGTTCAGAACTGCCTACGCTGGTTCAGGTTGGAGGAAGCAGAACGCCGCCACCTCAACACTGATGGATGCAGCTATGTACCTCTTGTCATCTGAGCTAGATTAATCTCAGATCTTTAATTCCTAATTGTTTTCTGACATTACAAATGCAATCATAGGAAGGAGGGAGATCATCTCGGAAATATGATGAGACGGTCCCTAGGTGGTTTGCAAGCCAGCAGACTTCTGAATTAAGGAAGGTCAAACGATAATTTGCAAACAAGTAATTTCCTTCTCTGAGATTTCTACTACTTAAATACAATTTAAAACCAGCTGTGAGTAGTAAACTGATAAATATGAAATATCTCAGGAACAAGTATGATATACAAAAGAAGAATTTCTTCTAATGTACACGTCTGGAACTTTAAACTACACAGACTGGTAAGAACCACCTCCACAATTTTAAGAATGGATACCTTAAGTATAGCTCTTAAACAGATAATAGTACTGTAAATAAATGCCTTGCAATTTAAAAATAAATTATTGTCGCTGAATGTTTTGAAATGTAGGCTGAGTGCCCCAGTAAGAACACTGAAACCTAACTTAGGGAGGTGCTTACCCAAGTAATTTTCTTGCCCCCAAAATTTGGCCTCCATTCCATATGGAAAACATGATACACATTAAAAAGCACCACCTAAGTGAGGATAAGAGAGTATTTTTTTTTGATTAAGAAAAATATCATATGGGATTCTCACACCTTCTAGACATGAAGCTTCCATTTCACGTACAGGAAAATAATCTGTTATTTGAAGCAAATAATCAAGATTTCAATAGTTTGAAAGAGACAACTTTGAGGGCAAGCCTGGGTCAGTAAAACATCGTTTAATCTCTGCATATCTGTGAAATCTGCACCTTAGGAATCTGTGACAAGATCCATCTGAAAAGACTGATTTCCCTGAGCATCTGAATTTTTATGTATGCATGTATCTTAAGGTGAAAGTGTTGTTACTCCAATTCCTAGCAGGACCACAATTCAGAAATATTCCACCTTGAGCTGCAGAGTGAAAGCAAAGAATAAGAACACCTACGTAAGTCCTGCCTGGAAAAATACGAAGAATGTTGTCCCTAAGGGCTTGGCAACTGATGTAAAACATTGAGCAAGTAGAAATGCACAGCCTTAGGCTTTTGAAAGGATTTTAAGTCTTAAGCTTTTTTTTAATGTTAAATTAAGGCCATTTCTGCTGGGAGGGGAGCAGTAAGAAAACCAGATCTAAAGTAGACCATCACTGAAGAGCGAGCTACAGACCAGTTAAGCTACCTGCCCCAGTTACAGATAAACACCGGTAAAAGAAGGAAGCACAGATTCCTTTTCTGCATGCCGGAAAACGGAGACTGAAAGGAGCATGGGGCAGTAAGCAGAGGATGGTGAGCAGGTGAGCTGGCACAGCCACTGAAATAAAAGTCTGTGAAGCTACTGTCTAAATTTAATTTGTGGTAAGGAACAGATAAAGCTGAATGCAGATGTAAGTCGCGTGAGTTTCCATTGCTGGAAGAAGAAATCAGTAAAAACCTGTCAGACTGACAAAACCAAACAGAAGAATACACAAAAAAGCCTGTGTCTCCATGAAGTTTCACACTGAAGATTTACATCCTTTTAATAAGGCAACAGGCACCCTTGTTTGTCCTCCAGAGAACACTGAAGAATAACCGAAGGAGCCTTTACTGATGTCTGGAACATGAGAGGAATCAGCATCAGAAATACAAATTGCTAGACCTGTTCCACAAGGCCGTGATGTGCAATTTGCCATGAGAATGGGAGCAGGAACAGTAACTTCTAGAATTAAGCGTGTCTAGAGCTGTTGACCTGAGGCATGGAGCTAGGATGACCAAGTCGTTGGACATCCTGATTTTGGTAGAGACGTGGATCATTACACTGTAGGTAAAAAATGAAAAGTTACCTGGTCTTCAGTAAGAAATGGAAGTGGATTAAAAAGCGGCTTGGCTATTTAGAAAAGATTTTCCCTACCTGGATTTGAAGAAACCTATGACAAAGGCTGACTGACATCTTGCTCATATGATACTATCAATCTCTTAAAGATAGGATGGACCAGCAGAAGCACGCACTGACAAATATGCAGGAAAAAAAGAGAATGCAGTTGGGCTGCACACACTCTGCAGTGCTGCTGGGAGCAGCTCTGGCCTTCACATACAGCTTGGATAAAAGGAAGCTGCTGCAGGATCTGAGAATCAGTTAAAGGTTGGTACTAAAGGAGAGCAGAGTATGCAGAGAGGATGCAGATCAACGTGGTATGACCAGAGTGTAACGGTGTGAATGGTCTGAACTTCAGACACGGGTCTGCCTAAAATAAACTAATAAAAGCAACGGTGTGAAACAGCCACCTCTTCTGCAGGGACGATGGCAAAGCGCAACGCTGCCGGTCAGGCAGTTCTGTAACAAAGGCGTGGGCGGCCGTGGTGGGTCACGTAGGAAGCACTAGTCAACGCGGCTGTACTACGGTAAGAGTACAGCATGGTACGCAGAAAGCAGTGGGATAGCCACCAATGGAAGATGGTGTCACTTCCATTACGGGAGCTAAACCATTATGGGAAGTGGTTAGACATCCTGTTTGGGCTCATCAGCCTCCCTGAAAATGCGTGCACGCCCTATGCTTCTGCGAGAGGAAAAAAGGCAGACGGCTGCAGGGAAAACATGAGCTAAGTCTGCCTTACCACAGCGAGTAATGTAAAAAATAATGTTGACAAAAATCACACACTGAGGAAAAAAACTACAGTGAGCATTTAGAAGAGAAAACAACTCAGCTGAAAGCTGGCAATCCAGTAAGGAGAAAAAAAGTAACAGATAGAGGAGAGATGAAAACTGAAGTAATTCAAGATGATACCTCATGCATTAAAGGGAGAAGAGGGAGAGGGATGTGTCTCAAGAAAAGCATTATTTTATCAAGGTACCCTGCAACCCCACCAAAACGGGGACACTGAGTCACAGCCCGGTTAGAACCCTGACAGAAACGTGCGGGGTACGTTGTAATTATTGCTCAGTTACAGCAACTTCGCTATTTTATTTGACTAGAAGTGAAATGATTTCTATTATCTTTTCTAGCTTTTCATAAGGCACTATGAAAAAATCCTTGTGAACGACAGAGTAATTAAAGAACTCCAATTAACTTCTAAATTAGGACCTCAATCTAAGTTGTATTGGCAGTGTGTCAAGCTATTGTCTCTTAAAATGGCACATTAGAAATGTTCTCAGTCCATAGGTACTATTTATCCCTGTACAAATATACAGGCACAGGTCTATCAATCACACACTTCTATATACTTGTATTTGTTCAAAAAACACAGGTTTCCAAACATTTTTTCTGATTTATTTTAAAGTACTTAATAATACGTTTTACATAACTAGGAAGTAAATGTCTCTAACGAGGACTCTGTAAACTTCCCTAGCTAGGTTCCACACTCAGGAGCACCATCATGTTTTATATCGCACTGAAACCACAAAGCATGATGCTACCTCAGCTGCCACCAAGGGCAAAACCCTCAAGCAATGATGTTGTAGTGCTGTGTGCGCATGAATGCAAAATGCTGCTCTTAACAGCCTGGGCGTCCCATATAAACCAGGTTCCATTCAGATACACCCATCCAACGATCATGGTAAAAATACCTGGCTTAGTCAGAATGTGGAGGCTGCCCACAGCTTTCAGACTCCTTATTCCAGGGAACACTCAAGGTTCCAAGCCATTCTGAAGGGCAGGGAGTATTTCTTTTTCATGTGGACCTTAGGAAACACCAGAGAAAAAAAAGCCTCGTGCTAAGAAAACGCTGTCCTTAAAACATGGCAAAAATCTTAATTGCATTACATGAATATCCAATTACCAAATGACTACAGGGAAGAAGGAATGTTAAAAAAAAATGAAATCTAATTTCTAAGAGCTATCAAATGTTTACCTACATTTGAAACCAAACTTTTGGGTAAGTTCGTAAGATTTAGCACCACTCTGTACAGCCCTGCAAACAAATGTTTAGACTTTCTCCTGAAATACTTTAAAATAATGAAAACATTTCCATTAACCTGTTTAAACAATGTCTTCAACTGTTGTAATTACAGCAAAACAGAAAGAGACCACGAGCAAAAGGATAGAAACTGAATTAATGCAGCATTATATCTGGCTTGGAAATCTGAAGGAGGTGTCAAAAATCAAAGGACAGACTACAGCTATCTTTTGATGGAGTGGAAGAGGAGTTAGGGAAGGAAAATCTACCCAAGAATACAACAACAGCCCAGTCATCGCACACCGGTGTAAATCTGCCCCGCAGTTCTGGAAGCACCTAACTAAAGACTCCGGAGTAAGGCACGTTACAAAAAACCTGGTGGACAGCAAAAAACCACCAGCAGCATATAAATGACTGAGGAATACAAATCAAGACACAGTACACTTGCCTCTGCGAATTAAAGCATCTTTCTTGAACAGGAATAGTTTCCCAGAGCTCAACACCCGAATATGGAATTGCTTCAGTATAGTCACCCTTCTTTGTGATGGCTGGGCTACACAGATACTTTATTTACAAGTTATGTTGTCTCAAGCTCTGCTGACTGACCTCTGCCCAATCTATCGTGACCCGAAGCTCCGCTTTAAGGCAGTCACCTTTTAGCAGAAGAGAGGGCTTTTAAGAGGATGTGTACTTGTCATATTTTCAAAAGCACTAGGCAGACCTGGAGAAAACTACTATTTTCTCTTCAAGGTCAAGGGAGGGGATTCTCCCCCTGTACTCTGATCTCGTGAGACCCCACCTGGAGTGCTGCGTCCAGCTGTGGAGCCCTCAACATCAGAAGGATATTGACCACTTGGAGCAAGTCCAGAGGAGGCCACGAAGGTGCTCAGAGGGCTGGAGCCCCTCTGCTATGGGGACAGGCTGAGAGAGTTGGGCTTGTTCAGCCTGGAGAAGGGAAGGCTCTGGGGAGACCTTATTGCACCTTCCAGTACCTGAAGGGGCTACAAGAATGCTGAGGGGGACTTTTTACAAGGGCCTGTAGTGACAGGACAAGGGGTAAAGGGTTTAAATTGGAAGTGGGGAGGTTTAGATTAGATATCAGGAAGAAGTTCTTCATGGAGAGGGTGGTGAGGCACTGGAACAGGTTGCCCAGGGAAGCTGTGGATACCCCATCCCTGGAAGTGTTCAAGGCCAGGCTGGACGAGGCTTGGAGCAACCTGGTCTAGTAGAAAGTGTCCCTGCCCATGGCAGGGAGGTTGGAACTAGATGGGCTTTTAAGGTCCCTTCCAACCCAAACCATTCTGTGATTCTATGATTCTTCTGTAGAAAGGCTTAAGCAGGCAGAAGCCTGCCTTTATTTATATAGTATTATCAGTTCCCTAAAGAAAGCTGAAAAATGTAACCATTTCCTCAGGACTGGGACAAATAGGAAAGTACAAGTTTCCCAATTTTTGAGGAAATTGAATTAAAAAGGGATAACAAAACAAAAGAAAATGATGAAAAAACCCCGCAACCCACTTATGTATAAAACTGGGGATATAAATCCTACACAAAGGCTCAATGATCATGCCACTGAACTACAGACAATTCCCTGTGGACCTAGGAAACGGAAGACCAGCCTCGAGTCCTCCTGCAGAAGCGTACTGTTCCAATGAGCCAACGTGCAGAACCCTCAAAAAGAACAGCAGGAACAGCAAAGCCCAGGGCAACATGTAAATGACCACGGTTTAAAACAAAACAGGTCCCAGAATCAGTGCACCTCAGCCCAGATCACGTGATGGGAGAAGACAACAAGGGCAGGAAAGGCTATACAATGGCATTTGGCAAGTAGAATTCCAGAGTGTAAAGCAAGATGGAGCCTTAGACTGTGGTATTACCCGAGCTGCTGTTGTTGCATTCAGGGGAAGGAGGCAGAGACCAGTAAACGCATCAGGATTTATTACCCATGTACAGGCAACGGTATGTATCAAGTCTACCTTTCTGCTTTTATGCTTCTGCATTAAAAATGGCCCATTTACTGAGAACAGTCATTCATTTCCACACGGTTCCTACCTTTTCTATTAATTGTCTTACTTTGGTTTATGGCTGTCTATGAAAAACGAACTTTTCTCTGGCAATTAGTTATGAAAATTCCCGCTTACTCTGCGTCACAGGCGAAACATTCTGAAGCCAAGTAATCTTCTGGTGAAAAGCCTTTGTGAAAAGAGCTAAGCCACAGCTGTTGAGAAGGATTTCTCAAAATCAGCAGCTTTGAGGTCTGTTACACTACGGCTCTTTTACATTTCGCCTACCCTAACACTTTAAATTTGCTCCACGTTAGGAGCGTAGAAGGAGCTTGTTCATGAAAGCGAAGGCTGATGAGACTTGCTAAAAGCAATTGCTTTTGTCACTAGGTCACTGGTGTGAGAATAACGTCTGCTACGGGCGTAGGAAAGCGATTCACATCGCGCAGCCTTATTGCTACTGGATCGTGCTGCCGCAAGGCAAAAAAGTGATACTACAATATTAATGCCAAAGTAACACAGGCGTGTAAGAAGACTTCGTAACGTTTTCCCTCTCAATTTTAAGAAAAATTATGGTAATGGAAGTAAAATTTAAGAAAAGTTGTGTCTGTTATCTAAATGACATATCTATATTGGTACAGATGTTATTTTACGTGCCCAAGAGACCAGTTAGACTCATAAAAATACCAAGTTTTCTGTTAGATTCCTAACTCTCGTATTCAACCTTGAAATGATTACAGTTAGCAAATTCTCAGTTTAAGTAGTGCCCTAACTTGAGCTCATTAACATTTTTAAAACCAGCATTCAAATGTAATGAAAAATTAAAACTGAAAATTTATAGTCCCTTCCAACAAATACAACAGATTCTCTTCTCAAACTCCAGACTACTGGAAGAAAAGCCAAATTGTAAGGGAGAAAATGAGAAAATTCATTTTAGATGAAGAAAACATCCTAGCTTCAAGTGATTGGAACTGATTTTTAAGAGCTTTTCTGTGTCAACTCCCACCCTGAGACAAAGGGTGGGTAGACAGGTAGGTCATGCCATCACAGCACGTGGTACTCCCTGCTGCCGTGGGTCGGCAGCCTCCTTTGCATCTCTGATAAAACCCCACCCTCTGACACAGATTTTTAAAGTATTCGGTGCACTGTAACTTCCTAAAATGGAGTCTTTTATTGCTGGATAACAGTTTCTCTCATTTGAGCTTGGTTCTCATGAGGCCTTTTTGGATCGACTTTGGCCATGTCCCAAGCGCCTGAATGTGGTCTTCGGTGTTGTAACGGAACACACCGATTCACCCTCGTGGAAAGCAACATGGATGCCTCACTAAAACCAGGCTTATGACGTTTTCTTTGTCACCACAGAGAGCAGCAACGCCTCAGTGTCGCCACAGAAATTGAAATGGCCAGAACATAGATTTACAGTAAAAGGAAGCTGCCCCTCAGCACACCAAGTGCATTGCTGAAACAAAGTCAAGGAGTAACAGCATACGGACCCATGTATCTACCATCCACCTTATCTTGAATAAAACAGGCAACGTGCAAAAGGGGTTAACTCTCTCCAGTCGCTCCAACGAGCATGTGGCTAGTTCTGGTTGCCTGATACCACCCTGGGCTGCGAGAACTCGGTCGCGTTTCTAACAAAAATTAAGTACACGTGAGCGTTCAGTGACAAGGTTCTGCCTACCTGCCACAACGCTTCACAGTAAAGCAGCATCACAACACCTCGCTCTTTCAAGAGCGTTCGGTAAGACACCAAGATCAGTAAAACGTGAAGAAAACTTTCAAATATTGACCATAAACGTGTATTGAAGAACACTTCACGCATGACAACGGAACGATGATATAATTTATGGTACCACATCAACAAAAATACAGTCCAAAGAACATATGAACGAATAATGATGTTTTCATGGGCATTAAACTTCCGGATGCAGGAATTATGTTTGAAAACACGTGCATGCACAGCTAGAAATCACGTTCCTTCTTTTTAGCCAGTAGCTATACTCTAGACTAGAAGCGCTTATGATTTCCTTGGCTAGTGCAGACAGTACACAACATTGAATCAACATGCCAAGACATCCTGTTCTGTACCAGACAATCCCCTGTTACTGCAACAGTACCCCTAAAAAAGATCTGGGGTTACACGTGTGGAGAAAAATGCAGAATCGTAATTCTTTGTCTTTTAACATTTCCTTTATCAATGCACTTTGTCATACCCTTTCTAAAGACAACGACTGATATGAGAAACTATGAGTAAAAGGGAAAATAACAAAAATTGTAAATGAAATAATGTAAAATATCAAAATAGTTATCAGACTTCCTAAAGATCCAACACTAAAGGAGGAAAGTTATCAGGTAAATGGAATTGAGTCCCAATTAAAACTAACATGAGACCGTATCACGGTAATAGGTCTTACACTGCCATAGCAAGAAAAAGTTTAAAGGTTAATATGGTTCGAATGCAGATTTTTCTCAACTACAGCCAAAATTATGAAATAAAAGTACGAGAGAGCTCTTTCTTCATTTGCAAAAAAGAAATGGATAGGTATTACCCTTTCCTTTTCTAGTTCTGGCTTTTTTACAGCAATCTTACGTCAAGGTTTGAAATACTTAAACCCAAGGTTTTTTATGTTCAGTTTGGCCCCAAATCAGTCAACTAAAATACAAAATAATAGTCTAAAGGTAAAAAAAAAGCTGTACTTTGGAAAAGTAGGTTTACACTGAATGAGCTTAGTATGAAGAACTGTATGTATCACGGAGAGCACAGAAGAAATAACGTATACAAGAGCCATAATACTGTTTATATTACAACTTAAATTAACTCTTCAGTTTATTATCAGGGATCGTTTTCTACAATATAGAATACAAAGGGGGACAGGATTTTACTCTGATATTTTGAGTCGATCTTTTACCCTTTGGGCAATATCATCAGATTAGCCAATACAATATTGTTCCTACAAATGAATATTTCTGCAGTACTTTAATTCCCATGCCAGAACTTTTTTTTTTTTTTAAAAAAACTTGGTGAGTATTTCACACCTTAGTTATTTCATTGAAGTGAGCTGAGACTTGTGTTTAAGGAGATCTCTTCACCCAACAGAAGAAATAATTTTGCAAGTGCACCCTCTCTGCAAGTAATATAATGGCCCCTCTGAGCTCACAGTTGCGTTACAACGTATTGTAAATATCCCGCTTTATCAATGGATCTAACGTCACACTAGCCTAAGAAGATGCCAAGCCAACGCATTTAGCGTAGTAACTGTATATTGTACTTGTCTAGAATAATTCTGTCTTTTAAACCACCCTGTAAGGATTCAGTGCACAAACCCTTCAGAGTCAGCGGATTTCATCTGGCATTGAATGGATACTAAAACGGATCTCTGAATGAATACTTCTCAGAAGTACATAGTACTTGTTTTTACTATATAATTATAAAACCATTACAGATTTACATTAGAAATCATTCAATGACGATTTTTTTTTAACAACTATATGTTAATACACTGAATTTCTCCTTCATTTTATAATTTACCCTTCCTCACAATACGAGAAACTACGCAGGGGAAAGAAATTCTCTTCCTTTTGAAATCAGTAACTAGCTATGACTGACTTCAGATATAACAGAACTCGATTTCTATCTGAACTGTATTAGTTAGCGCGTTTTTCTTTTATCTTGGCGTGTTATATTGGTAACAGACTGTAACACACCTACTGTAGCCGAAAGATTTATGCAAAATATTATATACATTTTGAAATTGCACTTCCTGGATTACTCTGATGGTATACAATGTTTAGTTTCATGACTGTGCTGAAATCAAAATGGGTATCATGCAATAAAAAAAAAATAATAAAAAAATCCAAAGCGCTTAGTAGTTTGACTTCTCCAATTCTCTAAGATCGCAATTTTAAGATGAAGGGGGGAACAGGAACTTACCTACTTGGCACTTTGGGTAATAAGTTGCCATTTGTCCACTACTGCATGATTGTCTCTTATGCCTTTTTCTTATATTTGTATCAGTGGTCTCCCATTGTGGACTTTTTCTTTTGTTTATTCTGATAAGAACTTCAGCACTACCAGCAGGATTATCATCGTGGTTTACACCACGACTTAATTTTCTGCTGTGAAACCGGTCATCCAGCCTTTCAGTCACTTTAGAAGAATTAGATCCTTTGGATGTTTCCATTTCATTTTCTTGTTTCTTTAATGCATTTTGCTTAGTAGAATGGGACCTTAAAAGAGGATGTCTTTTTTCTTCCATATAGGCCTGACTGCTTTTACTTTCAACAGCTTCAGGAGAATAAATGACATTATTTAACTTAAACGAATTGTGCTGCTCAATATGGTTGATTTTTCTCAGAAATATTCTACAATCTTTAAAGGTTTTGGCTTTCCAAGTATTTTGAAACAGTTTATCTTGGCTTTGTTCTTGCCTAACGTTTTGCTGGCAACAAACCGTTCCATTTGTCTCTGCATGTGACTTAAGTATACTTGCTAAACCAGGATGTGGGTTAAAGTCAGAAGATCCCATCATCTGTTGAACAAATGCATCTCTGGCTTCATTTTCGGTTGGCAAGAGGCCACTCTGAGATCCTATCAGAGTCTGAGTGGGCTGGATTTCTACTGTATTTTTTTCCTGGAGCTCGGGTATTTCCTCATTGGTTTCACCACTTGTACTTTTAAACAACTGGCTTTGGCAAAAGAACTGCAAATTTTTCTTTTTTGATCTCCAGCCTCCAGGAGCCTGATTATACAGCGTTTTCGTTTGGCTCCACCTATCGCGCTGTAGCTTCTTAAACTCATTCCTTTTTAATCTGGCTAACGTGAAGTTTCTTTTCATGCCTAAGACTGGAGCCCTGACCAAGTTATGTAACATCTGCAATTTCCCTGCTGGTTTTGAAGGAGAGGATAGTGCAAACTTTTTAAAGTGCTTTCTGAAAGGGCAAGTACTAAGATCAGAGGGTTTCGTCTCCATCTTTATCTCTCTAGTACTAACTACTTCTAGAGGATTGCGAGCATTTGCCTTTCTCACAAGAGAGAGAGACTGTGTTTCTGTAGTTTGCATAAACCAGGTGCAGAGTTCATTCATACTACACTTTTTCTGAAAAAGCATTTTTATAGGTGACGTTTCAAGTTCTACAAGGCAGGAGTCTAAAGGGTCTGACATTTCAGCATTACAGTCCTGTTCAACGGGATCCCTTTTCTCACATGCACATTTATCGAACTCATTTCCCCCCACTCGCAACCAGGTATTAGTTATCTGTTCAAATCTACTATTTAGTTCTTCCAACAAAGTGTCACTTGAAGTGGAAGTAGCCCACCACCTGAGAGAGGGATTCGATGAAAAAATGGGATCTGATGAAATTTCATTAATGGGCCCAAATTCACCATCCTGAAGATCCTTTTTTGCACTTCCTGAATTTCTCGGTTCTGAGGTATCTCGGGATGCTGTGCCCTGGTTGGATGGCCTATGTTTTTCCTTTCGATCTTTAGCTTTTTTCAAATGGAGTTTATAAGACTTATGTAGTAAGGCACTTCTACATGTTAATGCACTAGAAGATGCTAATGAATGTAAGAAATGCAGTGAGGGTTTTCTGTCTCTAGCAGAATGTCTCAGTGGAATTTCACATTTTCTTGACACTGTTGTAATAATGTCATTTGACCCATCCTCTCCAGAACCTTTCTGCGTGCTCTTTACTTGACCCGTATTATTGCACAGTTGATTTTTTCTCTCCTGTGGAATGTTTTTTTCTAACACAGTCTGCTGTTGCAAAGGAGGCAAACAGTTGCTAACGCTCACTTTTCTCTCCTGAGGTGAAACTCTATTAACAGTCACCGATATGCCGGAGATTTTTACTTTTGCTGGCCTACCAGGTTTTCGAATGGTGGTTAACGGTTTCTTAATGGACCGTACAATATTGCTGCAAGGATGCGGTGAGGCTAGGTTACTCTTGATAGGTCTGACGTAGTCATAGCCAGAGACCTCGTTTTCAGCAGAGGAATTCTGTAAGGCTTTTACTATTTCAGTCAAAGCACTTTCAGTTCCTGCATTATGCCTGGCTTTGCCGTGGTCACTGGTACAATGAGAATCGATGCGTTGCGTGGGCAGAACACCGATTATGTTTAGATTACCTTCGGAAACATGTCTCTTTGTTCTTCTTGACCTTCCAAAAACAACTGTCACGACAATATTTTTGTTGCTGTTAACTTCTTCCAATACTGCCGCGTCCGATTTGGTACTTCTACCATTGCTGCTAAGTTCAGGTCTACGTTCTGTGCTTTCAGTCACGTCTATTTTTGGTTTTGGAGGCCGTCCAATAGGTCTCTTAACCTGCTTAACAACTTGAGGACCTATTTTCTTTGGTCTACCAGGTTTTCTTTTTAAAACTGATTCACTGCTACTGCTTGACTTCTCTGCAACTTCATCATTTTGTTTTGAGTCGTTTAAGTTGGTCTGACCAACGGGGCAAGAGCTTGCAACTGCTTCTGTGTAAACGCAGCTCGACTCCTCCTTGCCATCGTTCTCACGGTGATCACAATCCTTGACACAGATTGCACGAGCGAGATCTCCCGTGGCCTGTTCGTCCAGCAGAGCGTTCGCACGACCCTGAAACAAACAAATGCCTGTGCTTCCTTTAGAAGATGCGGCTGCGGATGTCAAAGTGTATTTGACTCCTTCACTACTGTTCACCTCTGAGACAAACATGAGCTTAATAGGACTGGAGTAGGTTAAGGGAGACAAGACCTCCCCAGCATCAGAAGTTGTGTGCAAGTCCCCATTACTGGAAGTTGAACTGGATGAATCAAAGGTCAGAGATTTCAAAAGGCCTCTTTCTTGATCTATAATGGTTTCTTCTTTGTTTCTTGTCGCACAGAGAGTTTTGGTTTTGCTGCTGCCTGGTGCATGTGAACCTGGAAGGAAGCTCTGTCCCGTGCATCCTGTGTCGCTCAGAAGGAAAGGTAAGCCTCTTCTAGCAGCGGGGTTCATCACCTGCTCGTAAGCGTTATCTTTTAATTTTTGGCTTATTTTGTAACTATCCAGCAACGAGTTGTTAGTCTTCCTGGCTAAGTTTATTGTATCTTCTAAACGCTCTACAACAACGTGCAGATTCGTGTCTCTCATAATTTTGCTTATATTTATGTCACTGCATCTTTCAGCATGACCATCTTTATTTATTTTCATTTTTTCCAAACTTTCTAAAGACTGTTTTGCATCAGATGACTTTCTGAACACAATGTTGTTTGTTACGTACACGGAGTACCATCCGGGAGGCACAATGTTACGTTTAGTTCTGCCCGAGAACCCATTGCTCTCATCCTTCGGAACAACCTGACCGCTCTCTTTTACGGCCGCGCAATCTCCTTGTGTTTTTGGGAGCTCGGCCTGGCTGGCTGCAATAGCACTGTTTTCTGAAAGCACCAGAAAGCTGGAGCTGGTTTGAAAATTAGTAAGAGGTAGTTTGAAAGACTCTGTTTGGTGTACTGGAAAGCACATCGGTTTGGTCTGGCAACTCACACATGGATTGCTTCCAAGATGGTGCAAAGCCTCGTCTTCGGTCACAGTAAAACCGTGTTTTTTGTTTGGATATATCTTATCAAAGTTTTTCGTAGACTTCTTTGCATTTCTCTCAGAAATGGACTTTTTTCTTACCAGAGTGTCATCAAGGCTTGCAAGCTCCCTCTTGATTTGCAAAGACTGTCGTCGAATGAATGGTGAATCAGGGGAATTATACATCGCGAATAAAGTTTCCTGACGCTTGCGAAATCTCGTTTGGATAATGTTGTTTTCCATTTGTTTATCGTGTTGGCGGAGTAACTCCATGAAGCTGTAATCACTTGCCTTAGCATTATGTAAAAGAGAGGTTATGAAGTCTCCTAATTTGACATCATTTTCTGGTGCCCTGTCACTGCTAGGAAGTTTTATAAGGTTTGTTGCTATATCTGTAGTGTCAATTGATTTTAACTTTTCATTAATACGGTCCATTAAATCCTGAAAAATGGCAGAATGTTCAGCCTTCTCAGAATGTGCGTAATTGTTGCCTTCTTGGTTTGCTGACAGCCACGTTCCATCTGGATGTTCAGTCTCTTTGCGTGCTTTACCTTCACATTCAAATTGTCCTTTGCTTCCTTCAGCTGGCAAAAGGGACGGGGGCTGGTTGATGGACGTTTCGAGCTTGTTATTGTCTAGAGCTGGAAAATCTATAACTGATCCTTCTGATAACTCAAATTCTTCAGCCTGTACAGGTGACAGTGGAGGTGGCGATGGGCTGCGAGATCTATTTGAGTTTTTAATGCTGTTCAAGAGATCACAGTCCTTAGTTGAATACGTACACACTGCCGATTTCACAGGATGCACGTTATAATTTTGCAACTGTTCAGCACAATACTTATGAGAACTACATGCTTTGTTCACCATTGTCTTAATACATCCAATAGCTACAGCTTGGCACGACAAAGAATGGAAATCTTTAATACAGACAGACAGAGGTGGTAAACAAGTGTTTGGCCTTTGATTTTGCAAACAGCACCTTTTTGTCAGCATATGTCCATTGCAATTGCAAAATGAAATGTGAACATCCTCTTCAGTAAGGCAACTGGGAGTTTCAGAGAGGACCAAATGCGGTTGCTTGCAACTGCAAGCTATGGGAACATTTTCATCTTGTATGAAAAATTTCAACATAGCCAGAGTCTGTTGCCAGTGATACGAACAAAAAGACTCCAAAACTTTGTTTAATGTTGATTTTTCTTTTTCCAAATTAGCTGTTTCCTCTGAATTTGCATCAGCTGTTGTGCTTGAACTGAAAATGAAAACAAATCAAAACAAAATATAAATTACAGTAAAACACCATATCTAATGTTTGTTATAATGGTTAAACTCAAGCCTAAAAATGTGAAGTTTGCAAACCAGTTCTGTTCTGCTTGCACTATTCAATCACGCTTGCAAGTGTCACTAGCAATGGTGCGCATCTTCTCTATGGCAGTGATAGTCCTACCGTAAGAAATTAAGGGACAAAAAGGACAGCTGGAAACACAGCTTCCTGTATCTAAATGTAATTCCAATAACGTTAACGTTCGGATATTTCTAACTACCTTAGTCACTAAGGAAAGCAAGCCTCACCATGAACCCTGGGAGCTTAGCATTGCTCCCATTTCCAACACTGAGACACAGAGAGGGTAAATGACTTGCCTAAGGTTGTAATTCAAGGTTGTGGCAGAGTCAAGAATGGACCCATCTCTACTGAATCTCACCCTAAGATATTCATACACCAAAGTGTATGGAATGCTCCTCAGGCTACTCTCAAGAGCCTTCGAAAAACACTCTTATTTATATATTTATTTTAAAAGAACACTTAACGGGCTAACAGAAAATGGAAAAAACAGACGCTTGCTGCTCCTGTTACTGGTCTTTGCAGATAAAAGTTTCCCTTCTAGGTTTCATGTGTCAGTGCTGCCTCACAGGCTCTTCAGTGCAGTATATTACGCACACATACACACACACGTACGCGCACACACACGGATTCCTTCGTTAAATAGAAATGGAGATAATTACCACTGAAAAATAATAACTTCTCTGAGAAAGGTTAATATCCTTTAAAGCTCAAATACAGGGCAGGCCTATATCTAAGTAAGACTTCTGAGAAGTTGTTCTCAAATATATTAACTCAAAATAAAATCACGTATAAAATGCTACCTTAAGTGTTTAATTGATTTCTTATAAATTATTAAAACTAATGTCACTACTTACCTAATCAATCATTTATATTGAAAAGCTGAAAAATTTCCATGGTAGAAATTAATACAGATATTTCTTCAATTAAATACAAAATCCTTATGCTGGAGAGCAACTATCAACAGATAGTTAACACCTAATTCAAGTGTTTTACTGGAACCAATTGCATGAGCAGAAAAAGAAGAATTCTGTTTTAGAAAAGTATCTATTGTATAAACAGATCACCAAACTCTGAACATGACACTAACTTTTTGCCCTACTATTATCACCTGTTAATTTTTTGCATTTAAGCCTGTACTTTGGAAAAATTTCACATTGAGTTTACAACTGTATTGATCAAGGAACAAACGTTTAAAATGTAATGCTCTGCATTTATGTAAAGTTACTTATTTATTAATCACCTCATACCCGATGTTATTAGCATCAATAACAACTTTCAGCCTCAGGTTTCTTACTGGAAGTTATGCATACAAATTTGCATTCTTATTGTCCCATATGGATTTTGAAGTTTAGATCTTAAAAACTGTCAACTATGCTTAATAATTCCTCATGTTTTTTGCCTTCTCCTGTTATATTTAGTATGAAGTGGTTTATATTCAAAAATCAAGCATCTAGATGACACTAACTCATAAAAAGCGTAAAATAATTGTGATGGCACTAATTGAAATTGCGATTACGTTTAAACTGAAATAATTGAAGTCTTAAAAAAAAAAAAATCCTTTTGTGCTTGCAATCTGGAGTAAACCCAGTAGTATTCCAGGGCATGTCATTGTCAGGATTCAACTGCTTTTGATATACCACTACACTGAGAAGAGTCTGCATGTAACAGTCCAACAAAGCCAGGAGTCACAAGGTGCTGACACCTATCGCTACACGTGTGAAAACAACGCTTATTCTAGTAACGCAAATACACTTAAAGCTAATTGCCCGCCCCACCACCATGACTAATTAAAGAATGTTTGGAACAGCCAGATAGAAAAAAAGATGAGCACAGCACTCGGTCTTCAATATTTTGTTTGTAAACAACAGTGAATTTGTTAAGTGCCAATTTGCTGAAACGACGACCACAGAACAGTCTTTTTGGGCTGAATCTCTGGACACCTAGACTTGCACGGTATGGCTAACAGAGCGTCACTGGAGAGCTTTCACTGTAGCGAACTTCCACCCGTATCTGCTATTTAAACATGCTCAGCGCTGGAAGAAACTTCCAGAGCCCTAAAGCCTTCTCAAAGTCCGTAACTAAAATTTCCAAAGGCCTCAAAACCGCTTTCAGTTTCCTGTGCGGAGATCAACCCATCGTATAAAACAATACCCCGGGTATCACAGACACAGACGGACATTCTTCAAAGAGGATTTCTTTCCTGGTTATCTACTCCTGCGCAACGTCTCTCCTCCGCCTTCCCTTAGCGAGCGTTAGTTTCGGAGGCTGACGGACAATTTAACTGCATCTATCCTGTTGCAAAATTACCAGACTCCAAACGATCTTCCGAGTTTGTGGAGACACATCAACTCCTTACTCGGTCACCCTTCGCAAACAGAGCTTACTACGTAAACAAGCTAAAGCAAGGCGTGTTCTTTAAAGTGCTTCTCTCTCGAGCTGTCCATCTGTTTAAACAAACTCATTTTTAGTAGCTTTTCAACGTGATTATGGAATTACATCTCAGTTTCCTCTAATTCCTTTAAATCTGTGTTGTCACACAGTAGTTTACACTATCCTCAAGAGAACAGGCTTAAGCAGTCATTTCATAGAAGGCAGAACTATCGTTTTCACAGCTGCATGCCTCCTTCTCAGCAGTCTAACACTTCCTACGAGTCACGCACAAGGGGGTGGCTGGAGAGTGGATAGGAACGGGGGGGGTGAGAGGTGAGAGGACCAATAAGTCCCTTTTCTGCACAGCACCGCTGAAGACGGAAGCACGGCATGACATTATCTCCCTGCTGGAGCGCAGGGACAGTTAATACCATGGAGTGGGGATGGGAGTCCAAAACTGGCACAAAGGCAGAGACGTGAAAAGCGTAAGTACTACCCTTTCAGCATATTATTTTATGTATGAAAAAGTAAACTTTGCCTCCTCCACAACTCAAAAACCTGATCAGGGAAGAACTCTGTCAGAGGTCTCCCAAAATATTTCCTTCCCTAACGTTCTATCCTCTGTCGGCTCAGCCACAGAGGAGACAGATCAACCTAGCAGCTTCTTTGCAGACTGGGGACGGGAACAAAACTGGGAACAGAACATACTTCCAAGTACTCGTGAGAACAGCACAGAACTACTATAGAAATGTAAACCTGTCTTAGGGAAATGTTCGCTTTCTGACTTTATGAAGTAAATACTACATCGCTTTTTTGAGGGATTATATAAGAGAGCGTTACTTCCTTTGGTTTGCAGCTCAAAACTCTTATAAAAAGAGTTTTCTGAATTTCTTCTCATGAATGAGTAATACACCAATTCTGAGAATCATCCTTCCTTAAAGCTACTATTTCTGCCATGTAAAATTCTCATAGTAAATTAGTCATTATGTGCTTAATTTGTCCAGATCTTGATCTTATGCCACTGCTAATCAACTTGTGCCTCAGGAGTAAGTCAAATGAGTCCGTGTACAGGGTTTCATTTCTTTCTTTTTTTTTTTTTTTACTGAATGAGCAAATCAATCACACATCAGTGTTGTAAATTTATGTGCAAAAGCATTGAAGTGCTTTACTACAAATTACAACGTAGAAACACGTTAACTAAACAATTAAATCCATACAATCAGATTTAGGAATATAACAACACAAAGAAGAAACAGAATTACAGTACATTTACAACACAAGACAAATACATGTAATTCATTAGAAAATATCGTAATAAATAATTCATGAATTATAGTGCAATTGATTTATGCATAAATATAACTAATTGCCTAAAAATCAGTTGTTAACAAAAATCTGTCAAAAATCAAGGCAGCCACAGAGTTTTACTAAATTACTGCGACAATGGAAATACTGCAATTAAAAAAACAAATACAAGTATTTGTACTGTAAACAACTAAAAAAATCAGTCTCACTAAAGTTAATATACAATTTAATATAAAATTGTCATTAGCTACCAGAAATGGTTTAAACAGCTTTACTGAGCAGTAGTTCTAAAAACAGAGGCACTGTTTTTTTTTTTAATATAAAATACTTGAGAAACATTCAAATAAGTAGAAAGCATGTAGGGCTTGCTTTAGCCTTCATGTAAAATTCTGCTGAAACAGGAATTTTCAGAAATTGTCAATTACTAAGTAGTGACTGGTAACTGAATTTATAAAACAGTTCAAAATATCTAATTTAAATGACATTTAATGGAATACATAGGGGTTGGGGAAGGAGAATCTACACATTTCCCTGCCTTTCCTTAGTTGTGTAATCAAAAGTTAGCCTAATAATTAGAAACAAATAATTCTGTTCCTTTAAACACTTACAGGTTGAGTATCATCTATAAACTATCAAAAAATATTTTAATATACTATTTCTGACCAAAAAATAAATACAAGTACTAAAATGTTGAAAATTAATTATAATATTACATACAAAACTACTGAGTACTGTTAAGTCAATAGTAAAATGATCCCTGATTTTATGAATCCTGTTAAGTTTTTTGGTCAGGTCACCTTTTAAATGATATAAAAAGAGTACTGTAACTTGCCTTCAATATAAACTTCTGACTCAAATTTATAACATTGTCTGAGGAGTAGAAAACACCAGTGTGGTACAAATATCAGGCAAAGTATTGAAGCCCCAAATTTTTCCAAGTAAAACTGTATAAAGACAGATCTTTAAACATTTAAGGTTTTTTCAGCTTCGTTTTTCAGTGGGGATATATTCACAAATTAAACCTTCTGGCCCTCACAAAATATGGCTTAATTCTTTTAAAATGGACAGATGACCCTGACATCTACTATTTTGTGACCTCCATGTTATCAGGTAGAGTTCTGCTTAAAAAAAAGGATTCATTCTGTAATATGCAAGTAAACCTTAATCACTGAAGAAGATTCAGTGTAGATCTGAGAGACCAAAGAACTGAGACACTGGTTGTGCAGTTTCAAAGGACTATTCCATCTTAAAAAGGAAGTTGTTACTTTTTAGTAGTGTTAATAAATATGGGCTAGATTTTGCCATCGACAATGCAGCGTGCTGCTCTCTGCTGAAGTTAATGGCAAGTTCACCTAGAAATCCAATTACCTGATGTGGCCCATACGTATCTCGTGTCCCATTTCACTCATACAATTAACCTATACACATGCAAATTTAAGTGGGTGAAAAAAAAAAAGTATGCATGTGCAAATATACAGAAGTTGGAGAAAAGTCGTCTTCTGTGCCAAATTAGATGTATAAAGGAAAAAAAAAGACATTTTGAGAGGAAAAGGGCATTTATGTTCAGTGTTGAATGTATGAAGCAAGCCCCTGTTCTTCATATGTAGACATATACTTTGTGATACACCAAAAATTAAATATGATATCAAGTCCAATGTGAATACTTTGAAATTCTTGTAAAAACTGCAATATGAAGGTAATCGGTCTCCCTTAAATTCTATTAAAGATTACGTATTTAAAGTGAACTGCCTAACTTCTAACTACCAAATTTATAAAGAATTTCTATTATTGAAAGTTCAAAACAGCTTCACTGTTCAATATCTGTATTTCTATCAAGACCCTGAACTGCAAATTTGGTTATTAGCAAAATGATAATGTAACTTGGTATTCATGTTGATAAACTGAAAATGTCTTGAAATGTCACAGCAGCAAATACATTACAGTTACAGTGAGGTTTTTCAGTAGGAGTGTGACACAACCCTTAAATAATTTTTAAGTAGTCATAACATCAACTAACCAGCACGTTTAAACAGAAAAACCAAACGACCCAAAACCATTCTCAAGCTCATTCTGTGCACATTATGAACATGCTCTAAGTTGCATTCCAACTTTCTTTTTAACCTTACAATTACCTTACTTGTCAAACTAAAAAGGAAAGTTATGTTAAAGTTTAAATTATTTTATGCTCTTAGTATTCCATCTTATTTCATATTTAATAATTCTATAACTACAGTATTTCTCAGGTTCCATAAGTGTACACCTTGTAAACACCAATTTCTTTCTAAAACCAACAACAAAATTTTCTTAAAATGATAAAAAAAATGCAGTTTATGCCTGCTAAACACACATTTTTTAGTAATGAAATGTTTTCCTTACTTGTATAGGATATTTAAGTAACAATGAACTTCTTTTTTTTCACAGAATGTACTATATCCTACTAATACTTCACAAATCCACTTCCTGGTAAGGAGCTAGCTTTTTAAAAAAATCCCTTGACTTGAATAATCTGAGTTACTTACAATTTATTGCAAGTATTCTGTGAAGTATAAAAGTCTGCTAAACCCTTGGTCATGTATTTCCGTAATAAGATGGATTATTGAATGGGTAGAGTGGTTCTTCACCAATTAAAAAGTATGCTTCACATGACAAATACTTGTTCTCCCAAAACATTTTTATGCTATCGACTACTAAATAAAACCTGAATCTTTTCACCTATTTATACAAGGATTATATTAAATACACGCTATCAGAATTAAGTGAGCAACTCTGTAATTCTGTCCACAGTGAAAACCCTGAATAAAACTATTTTTCAAAAGGCATGTGTGTGGTTTTTGAACGGTATAGTTTCACGTCTTCTGTCAGAGTGAGCATATGTACTTCTCACGCAGTGTGTGTATACAGACAGACATACACACACACAAAACAATTCGCTAACGATTATTCTACACAGGCTTGCTACTGGGTTTGCAGCTGCCAGTCCCTGAATCTGTCATATTAAATAAGCCAGTATCTGGTAATCGGAGTTTCTTCTTCGGCGGAGTCTTCAACGTTCCAGATCTTTCTTTTACTTTATATTCTAAAGTGCTGTGAGGTACCCCATAAATTCCTTGTGCTTTGGAAACACTCATTTTCCCACTCATTACCATTGCAATTGCTTCTTCCATTATTTCATGATCATACTGCCGATAGCGGCCACGTTTTTTTCTTGGTTGCTTATTATCTTTACGATCCAAGCTATCTTCCGTGTTTTCTGAGGTTCCATCTACCGTCCCATTCTTAGCATTAAGACACAAAGGAGAGAGGTCCCCATGCAGAAAGTAGGAGTCAACACTTGAGTGAGTTACAGGTCCAGAACATTCAATTTTGTTCTGTTTAGGGAGTATATTTTTCAATTTCTGAAGAGCTGATCCTTCTAGGACTGAGGAGGTTTTAGAAACGTGGTACATAACATCCAGAAGACCAGCAGTATCAGACTGTGGTTTGGACACAGAACTTACTCTTAGCTGAGGAATTTTTAATTGTACAGTAGGACTTGACGTTTCATATTGTAGATTTTCACTTTTTTCTTTAAACTGAGTGACCATTCTCTGCAGAGTTAACTGGTGGAGGTAACTGGAAGCTGTTGGGAATTTTAATTCTGAGGTTTCAAGTAGACTGAGTTTACTTTTTTCTGTGCGCTCTGCTTGAGCTCTTGCCCACAAGGCTACTTTTTGTAGGACTGCACAAGTTTCTTTACTGTCTTTAAATGAATAACTATCATTGAAATCTCGAGTTTTGCTTTTAAAAGGTGCAGGCTTTCCTGCTGGTAAGGCTTCTAAGTGGAGAAGTAAAGTTTTTTGAGGTATGCCATAAAGTATGCCTGCTTTATTTATGTCCAGTGCTCCAGACTGAATGTCTTTCAAAGCTTTTGAGAGCAAACCATCTGCAAACTCAGCACTTCTTTCCACATAGTCCTCTCTGTGTCTGTGTAGTCTCCTGGATGGATGGAATGAAACGATGGTAAACTGATGTATGAGAGACTCTCACACAGCTATGGAAGGGAAGGGTCCACTCCTTTATTATACTCCTTGCTTCGGTAACATCACTGCTTCTGATACTTTTAAGCCTTTGAGATGTGGTAGTTAAAGGATTATCCTAGCAAAATGTTACAGTTCTGGTAGGACAGTGCATCAGAAAAAAAAAATCATACCGTGGCTTCTACAGCAGCCCTTCCAAGAACTTTATACCCTAGCTCAGTATTTGGCAATACTCTCATGCGCTTGCTACGTTCCCTCGTTCGCATGCTTGCAGAGCAACACGAGTGTAATTTAATGATACAATTAACATTCCGTTAAATACCCAAATCCTGAAGGAGTTTTTGTTAGTAGAAACGTGACGTTACCGCTAAACAAGTAATAAAAGAGTCAACCCCCTCATAGAAAATTTGCAGCAATAAGTACATAACTACACACAAACATCCCAGACTTACACAAAACTAGGCTTTCTACTACAATAAAGTGCTGTAGTTAACAATCAAGTCAATTTTGGCAAAATAAAACACAGTTTTAACAAACTTCTAGCCACTACTGACAGCTCTCTAATTACAAAGTCATACCCGCTTTAAAGCTTCTTCGCATCAGCAAATTAATGAAATGCAATTTTACATCATTCAACAAATACTGCTATTGTCGTCCTATTTGGGGTAAGTTATTTGGTAAGACGTACAGGTGACAAAAAGGGTCCTGCTATGGCTAGTGGATGGGAGGATGCCAAGAGCATAACAAAATCCGACAGAACAATGCATTTCACTAGCTTTGTGGCAGCTTTCAGCAGATGCAGTAACGTTTTGTCTTGCTGAATAAAGAAATTTAACCGTTTGCCACCACACACCATAGTCAGAACCATGATGTGAGTACAAGCATGATGATTAAGAGCTCTCTCTCTCGCGCGCTCGCTCGCTCTCTCTCTTATTAAGGAGTATTATAGTCATTTAAATTGTTCATGTTAGTTGAATATTTTAATTCTAAACAGTAACATGGTCGGGTTTGTCCAAAATGGAAGTTTCCTAAGTAAACTCCGAAAGAATAGCTTTAAGTTTTCTTCTACTATCCTACTACTTTTAATGTGTTACGTAATCAATTTTCAGTTCATTTTTAGTAACATGAACTAAAGTTTGGTGATTGTTCTGATAACTTTTCTTTAAACAGAAAAAAAAAGGAAAAAGACAAATGAAACATGATATATACGTAGACACACACTTATGAGTGACAAAAATTCTTCTGAAAGCAAAATAGGAACCACACGTGTGTGTCAGTATATACAAATATGTTATGAACATAAAACCTGACTTCAGAGAAGAGAAACCTGGATTGTCTTTTACGTAAACCAAAGAGAGTCCCAAATGTCGCTTACCCAGACACTGAGTTTTCAGAACACAATGGATCATGTTTTGGTTCTTCCAACCTTGCGCTTTTCTTTGTAGAGAGATCTAGCACTCCATCCCCTGCAAAGAACACGTAGTGGTGAGGGCAGTGATTTAAAGATAATCTCAGAAACTGTTAGGAAACGTTTGTGCCTGTGGCACAATTTTTAAGCAGTTCCTGTATCTTGTAAAATCCCTGACAGCACCTTCCTTCAACAGTGTCAGCTGTCAGCAAATGGGTTCATATATTTAATTTGTAACAAAACTTTAAAAAATTAAAATAAAAAAACAACTCACTCAGAAATAATAAACTTTAAACGAAGAATTTGACTTACACAAAAACAGGTAAGCACTTTCCCCAAGAAATCACGTATGCATAGATACTGCACTGTTTACTTTCAAGGCAACCAAAGCATATGCATCATCATAGTATGAAGTGCATTGTTTACAGTAGGTAGGTATGAATAAACAAGCCTGACGCTGGAGTTAAAACTGACATAACTAAATCATAGGCTTACAGGGTAATTCAGGCTACTGGGGATCTGGGGTCTCTAAGACCAACCTCCTGCTCAGAGCAGGGTCAGCTATCAGACCAGACCAGGTTGCTGCATGAGAAGGCAGCACCCCAGTAACTGCGAAGAGAGCTCGAGCCCAATATAGAGTTTTAAGCATAAGAATTATGTCATTAAAGGTTCTAATAGTTTGTTCATACATATTCCCCCTGCTGCACCCACATACATGTAATAGTGAACCTAGAGAAACAGAAAGACCTCAACTGGGGTGGGAGCCTGCTCTGTTAAGTCACTGCTAAATGTTAGATTCAAGGTTTATGGTTGGCTGTTGAAGTCTGTGCTGTACTGAAATAAAAACCATGTTTTGTTCAAATCAATATTTAAGAACACTGAAAATTAAAGAAACTAATTACCACCTGAAATACTCCTTCTAGCTTAAGTTTTTGTTAAAAAAAAACACAACACATTTCAATTATAGATAAATCCCCTAAGTGTATTTAACTTCATGCCTTGCTTCTCTGTTTCAAACTCAGGCTGCTTTGTGTGCCTGAGCTCTGTGAATCCAAGTCTGAGTCCCAACATGCAGCTCAACATTCACCTCCACAAGCAGCCCTGTGCTAACCCTGTTATGTTAGTGTCACTTCCGTACCACTGCCTATTATTTCTAAACCACGAACCAGCTGTGCACATTTTCCCACGGCCTCAGGTGCGGACATGAAACACTGGCTGAATAGTTCAAATGCCGACACGCGAGTAAGAAGTCAGAAAAATTGTTAGGGTGACTTTCCTTTATACTCATATGATGAAGAAAGAGTTTGTGTAATAATCAAACCCAGCTATTTGTTTTGGGCTGTTTTTAATAATTTTTGACTGTTTTTCCTCAACTATTTTGTATTATTTGAGAAAGGGTAAAGAGAGAAAAAACAGCATCATAAGGGCAAAAGTATTTCTAAGTATGCCACTTGTATAAAACGCTCCTTTTCTCCTGAACACATTCCTTTCCATTGTTTTTTAACCCTAAGAAAGTTGAAGGATAGTCTAAAACAGACTAGTTAATGCTAATTCACCTTTCTGATACAGTGATATTCCAGAAGAAAAAGCCAATTGAACCCACTACAGGAATACTCTACAGGGACTATTTGGCCTACGCAGCTGTAAAGTATCCCAAACACCTAAGCTCGGAGTGTTCCCGAGTCCTGTGCAACAGACCGATTTCATCTGTAGTCAGAGCATGCAACGTACATCTCCCTTAAGTGCTTGCGTGTTCCTTCTCACAACAGCTGATCTTCAGCTCATATTCACAAGCACTACGATACAAGAAGTTTAGGAGAGGGTGCTGGGCAAGGGGATTGGAGAAAAAACACCTTCAAATTTCACAACTCAATTTATGAAGAGCTAATCATCTCTATTCAATTAAAAAAAAAAACCTAAGTAGATTTTTGAGGAAAAAAACCACACCAACAAATAAAACCCAAAGACTCTTGCCAGATTCCATAGTGAAATCCAAACAACGTAATTTTCACTTCCAATTTCTCAGAATTTTTGACAACACAAGGCCACCAGTAAGTTGAGAAATGACCCGAAAGAAAACAGTACTGAAAATGCAGGCCCCTGAAACAAAAAATTCAGTACATTTTGGACCCCTACAGGACAAGCAGAACTGAAGAGTCATTTCAGGTTCAAGACAGTTGGTCCATCCAACACAGGAAATGTGTCATGAAGGGTATGGACTCCTCCCTGAAAACAGTGCTTTATGTGAAGATGATTCTCAGTGAACGCAGTGAAAAAGAACCATGCCAGAAATTTGCTATACATACAAAATACCTGATAATGCCACCACTTACCAGGCTTTTATTCAGTGATTTCTCTCAAATAAGAAAAACAAACCAATAAATCAAACAACAGAAAACCTCCAAAATCAATGCAGAAAGGACTGATAAATTTAACTTTCTACCTAAAGATACACAGTAGCTCCTGGTTTTGGTAGAAGTCAGTGTTTTGTAGTAGTATCAGTTACTGTAACAATGAAGAAGCACCTACAATCTGTAGGAAAGTGAAAGCATTTGCTATAAAGCTTTAAGAGACAATGAAACGCTCCCTAACGAACGGGACGTATGTAAATATACACAGAGACGTTCGCTTTGGTTCATGAGGTACAGAAGTTTGCAGAGAGGCATCCTACAGGTGCACAACGAACCTCAGGAACCTGTTGCTTGCAAGGTAGGAATAATTTTTGTAAACCGAGCCACAATTCTCTGTTATTTCTATCAAATCACTCCAAGTAAGTATTTAAGCAAGAATTCTGGCCCGGAACTGAATGACATCAGGAACAGAAAAACCACTCTCTATGGTGTTTTGTCAGAGGACATGGAATTACTTCCACTCTTCAGCTGAAGCCGTGACTACCAAGACGACAGTCTTCATAAATGGTACTCCGACACTGGATAACACAGAAATAAGTTATTCTAGGTTCCTCAGGTCTGCTGCTCACTTAAACTTCTAATTAAGATATTTCTGTGCAAATTGAATGATTCTAATCCTCAGAGAGATGTGTCAGCCTCTGGCCTCTGCGTCCCAGTCCCAGATCATCAGGTGCAGTAATACCAAGATATAACTAAGCGTGATCAAAGGCCAATCTTCAAAATAATCAGTACCACAATCACTTGAAACTCCCCCAGACTAGTGATGTTAGAGAAAGGCGGGGAGGAGGAGCATGTAGCAGAGACTGCACAGGTCGCCCTAGAGTTCCTATGGTCAGTACTGCTGTACTGACTCTAGCAAACCCCCGTTTTGCTCTGAGTTTCAGGACAGCTCTCACTAGTACTACGAACTGCCTTACTAGGTCAGGCAACTCTTACTCTACTGGGAAATAAAGTTCCCAGTCTCCAGCTGTGGGAAAATCTCCACTCCTACTGTGGGAGAGCAGGTCAGCCTGGAGACCACCTGCAGCTCATTCCTCTCCTGCTCTCCCAGTAGCCGCTAAGTTGGATCAGCGATCCGAGACCCATCCCTGCTACTCTAGCTTTAGTTTCTGGATGTGGCCGTTACGGGGAAGTTGTCCAAGGCCTTTTTTGAACGCAGCGACATTGTCCATCTCCACAACCTCCTGTCACAGCAGTTCCTGATGTTCACAAACTGCTGTGCAGAAGTTGCCCGTTATCTGTTCTTCCCTCCTAAGAAGTTTCAGCGAGCCCTGACTAGTTCTCACTTGTGAGATTTAGTAAAGAGCAGCTCTCCCTTTACCTCACCCATCATACTGTGGTAAACCTCAACCAGGGTTTTCATAGCAACAAAATGACACTGTCTTGTCTTCAATCCCTTTCCCGATGAGGCCTTGCCTTCTGCTGGCTATTTGCTGTGCCTCTGCACGTGGAAACAGTCTTTTCAAACTGTCAGTATGAGTGCCAAAGCCTTTTATTAGTTCGTACCTACGGCCTTGCTCACCCCCTTTCTGCTGACCCGAGGTGCTATTCTGCAAAACGACAAACTGCCAGATGAGAAGTATGTACATGGCTATATACTGGGTGACCACAGCAGGGTCTTGGCAGCATCTGTGAGAAGAGGCGAGGGGCTGCCCTGTGCCGGACACGTATGGCTCTAGCCAGCTCCAACAGACCCGCTGCAGGGCACGGCACGGCACAGCCCAGCCCAGCAGCCCCTTGCGGGGAGCCTCTGGGAGAACGTATTTAAGAGAGGGCAAAAGGTGCCAGATGGGAAAAGAGAACAAAAAAAGAGGGAGAAAGCAGCAGAGGGAAACCCAATGGCAGAGAGAAACCATTAGGTACAGATTGTGGATTCTCCCCCACCCACTCCTCCTGCACTACTGGGGTGCAGGTGGTTGCAAGGCAATCTGGAGTGAGGCGGACCCGAGGAAAGGGGGAGGAAAGGTCGTATTACGACACGTCTTTGTTTCCCACTACCTGGATTGATAAACATCCATTTTAATAGGCAAAAATACATTCATTTTCCCCAAGCAGAGTCAGTTTTGCCCATGATGGCGAGTGGGAAGCAATGACCGTGTCCTTAACTCATGAGCCCTTTCCTGTCCTTCCCATTTTCTCCCTGTGCCTGGGAACCAAGCAAGCAAGTGTCAGACAAGCAGCTTGGCTGTCAGCCACCATGGCAGCCAAGGAAGAAATAAACACCTACTCCTCTCAAAGTACCACCCTTTTAGGGTGACCTCGTCATGCAGCAGTATTAAACAGTTTCTTAACTTGCATGTGCTGTAAATATACTCACCTTTGGGGACCCAGGATACGTACCTACAAAACGCACAGTATCCTCCTTAGTACCTATAGCAAGAACAGTATAGCAGGAAAATAAAACGTAATTTTCACTAAGCATTTGGAATTCTTTCACTAGCCCTGAACATAGCAAATCAAGAGGCCACGCATCCTATGATCCCAGTCGCCATACTAACATCAGTGTGGATTTCCAAGAGACAGGAAACCACTTTTCAAAAATTCAGAACTGTTTCCAAATTCTGGTCCACTATTCAGAAATCCTTATTTTGATGCGAGTTTTGGTGAAATCACAAGCACATTGTTAAACTGGATAATAAAGTGCTACGTTAAATAATTTAAACACAGTTTTTGACTTGGATTATCCTTCTTTTTCCTACTTCTTCAATAATAGCCAACAACAACAAAGCTACAGGACAGCTGTAAAAAGTTCACACAGCAAAATGTCATGCACTGCTAGCTACCTTCTGATGTCTTCCAATTCATGAAGAATCAGTGAAACAAGGAAATCTACGCAAATGCTCTTGCATGTTTCTGCAATGTTTACACTCTTCTCATGATACAGCAACAAGAGTAAGCTTGTGTAGCTTAACTAGCACATTATTTATGCGTGCAGCTTATACTTCTGCCTCTTGCAAGTCACTTCGCTTAGCAGCTTGTGAGGGATGAACTCTCCCATATCAATCAAGGCAAAGAAACTCTGCAACCAGTTAGCTACTCCTAGGAACACTCTCCAAAGATCTCAGCATCATGACTGCACAAGAAAATCATAAGTTGCTGCAGGATATTACAAGACTGTTCCTCACTCAATGTTTTATTCTGCAAGGATGCTGTTTTTTTCACTGGCTGAGTCTGGAGGACAAGTAATATTGCAAAAAAAACCCCACATTAACGCCCTATTTTTGTCAGATGCAGTGCATGCAAACCACATTTGCTTTCACTACGCAGAGTATTCTTTTCAAGGCCTGGACAGTCTTAAGAGTTACATGGATTAGGAACTATCTGCTGTCAGTTACACAGATGTGGGACTCTGCTATCAGTCAGGCACCAGCTGAACGTACCAGGATGCCAGTGCTTAATGATTCAGTACTGAATGATACAGTACCAGGGGTGCAATGGGTTCACAGAGTCACAGTGGTAGGGGTTGGAAGGGAGCTCTAGAGTTCATCTAGTCCAACACCCCTGCCAGAGCAGGATCACCTAGCTAGAGCCCCACCCAGCCCCTCTCTCACTCCCCATCCTCTACAGGAGGGTGGGGAGAAATAAGACAAAAAGGTCATCAAGATAAATACAGGGAGATCACTTACCAATTACCATCAGAGGCATAACAAACTCAGGGAAAATTCATTTATTGCAAATTATAAGATAGATTTGGATAGTGAGAAGAAAACAAAAATGAAAGCATCTCCCCCCCACACCTTTTCCCAAGGCTCAATTTCACTCCCAAATCCCCTACCCCTCTTGCCCCCCATCCTGAGATGGCACAGGCAGGATTGGGGGTTACAGTCAGTACAACTCCACTCTACAGGTCCTTCCCCCCTCACACTTTTCCCCTGCTCCACTGTGGGTTCTACACAAGCCACAGTTCCTTCAGGAAATACCTAACTGCTCCAGTGCAGGGTCTTCCATGTGCTGCAAGGGAATACCTGCTCCACCATGGGCTTCTCCATGTGCTGAAGGGATATACCTGCTCTGGTGCCTGGAGCACCTCTGCCCCCTCCTTCTCTGACCTTCCTGTTTCTCATTGCCTTGCCTATCCAGCATTTTTGTTCTTAAAAATCTGTTTTCAGAGAGGCACCACCAACCTCCCTGACTCTGGCCTGTGGTGGGTCTGTCGCAGAGCTGGCTGTGCCGAGTACAGGAAGCCCCCGACCTCTTCTCACAGGAGCCACCCCTGCAGCCTTCCCCAGCTACCAAAACATGTAAACCCACCACACAGGGTCAGACCTGAATACTTCGGGAAGATAGTGTCATCCAGACGTCTGCAGTGGCAAAACCTTTTTTTCAATACTGAGCTACCATTTAGCTTGGAACTGCTCAGTGCCAAGAAAATATGCTTCTAGTGACCTGGAAAATAAAAGAGTTCCTCATGCCTTTCAACTTAAGTCCTATGGTCATTGTCATAGTAAAGGAACAAGACTGTGTTTTATTATTTAGATCATTTATTTTAAAGACAACTACTGTAAATACAAAGCACCTGCCTAAACAGAAAATGGACTTGAATTTCTGTTTAGGTCATTACCTGTTTCTCAGGAGTTGAATTAAAAAGACTTAAAACTTTGAGGAACCATCAGAGCAATGTACAAATTTGACCTTCCTGCTCTGTTACAGTCACTTCCATTTGGAAACTGTAGCAGCAATTACAAATAGCAAACCGTATAAAGTGTCACATGACAATTAAAAGACACTACTAAGAAAGGAGCCATGGTATAGCTTTTGTGAGTCTCCAGACTGAATATACATTGTTCGCCATAGAGTAATGTATTCTTAATAATAATCCAGTGAAAAAATGTCACAATTTCCTACTGTGAGCACGTAACCCTTCAATATATCCAAGCTTTCTTGAGGAAAAGGACAGGAGTGAGGGGTAGGTAGTATAATACATAGTCCCTGACAATAGCTAATTGAAAGAGCTTTTAATGAACGATTGCACCTAGAACACAAGGCAAATAAGAAGAGCAGGCTTTATTCCATCATGCTCTTATTTGCTTGTGTTGGTACCACTACAGTGGAAACTGAAAATAGCTCAAAATTGATATGTTCGTGGGAAACAGGAAGCACAGTACAGCTTCTCTAGCAGGTAAGGTGGCTTGAAACAAGGCTACCATCGCACATCGGCCAAGCACTCCAGCAAATGCGGCAGCCTAAGTTCTGAGAGCCTACAGTCTCTTACAGCGCACAGGTTTTACACGGCGAACTACGCACGCTGAGCAACTGCTATAGCCTCAGGTGTTTCGCTGAAGACACACATTCTAAACTTGTTTACTCTCATTATAAGAACAATTCCAATATTAAAAAAAAAAATGTAAACACCTCAAATCTCTACACTTTATACCCAAACCATTCTGTGATGTCTTTTGGACAAAAGATCAATAGATTTTCAAATCGCTGAAGGTGGCAGGAAACTTTCTTCTCATCCCTGCCTCGTTCACTCTCTACCTTCCCTTTCATGCCTCAGAAATTTATTTTGGCTCAGCGAGGGGCAGAACCTCTCTTTGGGGACTCTTGCTCCCTCACGGACATTTTGCACTAGTTGTTCTTTACAACCAGCTGCTGAAGGAAGCAACAGGCTATAGCACTGATATCAGGGAAGTACTTTCATTGCCCTCGCAAGAGAAGCCTGCTTCAACCTGGCCCGCTGTGAGCCTCTGAAATCTGTCAGTCATCCATAGCAGAGCACAGCAGAGACTTTCTCAGGATTTAATTTGCACAAGGTATTTACTAAACCCAGACATTAACAGGTTTCTGCTGACCACACAGAACAAAAGCAGGAATTTCACAATTTCTTAATGTTTCTGCTGTAAAAGAGAAGGAATGCTTAAAATTTAATCTAGAACACGTATGTTTAGCAAAGTAAGTACACGTCAGAACTCTCCTCCCTCTCTTCAGTATTCTAAAGCTGAGAAATTCTGATGCCACTAACTCAGACGCAGGCACTCAGAAATGAGAATATTTATCTGCTAGCACACAACATACGTGTGTTTGGAAAGGTTTGGGGTTTTTTTTTTTTTAACCATTCCCTTATAACATTTTTTCTGGTGTTAAACACTTTAGAGGAAACATGATTTAAGTTGATGCACCTCATTTTAATCACATAGGATCGTTCCTCCCCTCCCCCCATATACTGATTACTATGGAAAGACAAAACAGGTATTTGACACAGACATGGGATTTTTTTAAGGCAGTAAGACATAATAAGATAATAAATGACAGCAGAACACAGATAAGCAGGTACAGAAATTTACCTTGCTGAGTATTCTGTTCTTGAGTTCGATTCACAGTGAGGTCTAGAGGGCTATCCTGTTCTTCCTGAAGGGAGTTTTCCGTTTGGTTCATTTGGATACTTTTACATATCAGACTTGGTTCAAACGATGAACCATTTCTGTTCTCTTGAATTTTGCTACTTTTTGAAATGTACTCAATTGCAAACTGACGGATCATTTTTTTCATTAATTCCTGAGCAACTAGGGGAATGTTAGGATCACAGTTCTGAGGAAGATCTAGGAATAAGAAAAAACAACAACAACATAGGCAACAGATATATTAAAAAAATTACTTTTCTTTAAATAAATACTTCCTATAAGCAAAATAAAAGCGTGTAATAAGTTTATGTGTAATGAACACATTAATTCAGATGCCCAGTAAGTTTTTATGAGCATTCCTAACTGGAGGTCACTTGGAATAACATGTTTAGCACATATCAGTAATTCTTGCCTTATTCCTCTACCATAGCATGCAAGTCAAATTATGTGGGTATTATTGTTGGTAAGTTGAATTTTCATTTGCAGACTGATCATTCTCTGCTTTGAATGAATTTTGAATAAAAACAGTTAAAATTTAAGCTACGAATTAATACATAAAGAAATTACTTTCAAAGAACAACTAATGATTAGATTGCAATGTCAAAACTGACATAATGCTACTTGAAGTGTCCCATATGAATTGTAGCAATTGAGTTTTACAACAAAGTTTTCATTGTAAAATCTTACAGGATTTTCAGGACATTTCCAAAGTGCTACCAATGAAAACATTAGGGAGAAAAGCTTTATTTCCTGTTCTAAACTCTATGTACCCATTTTTTGTTTGTGTATGTAACAGTCCCGTGGAAAGAAGCGTTTAATTTTAAAACCACAAAAATAATAAAAGGATCAAACATGAGATACCTATGGCTTTAATATTAATCTGTCATGCAGAAAAAAGTATAAAGCTCTTATTAACAAGCATAGCTGAAACTACATTTGTGAATCACTGGAAAAAGAATCCTAATATAAACAGAACTATCAGAAAGATCAACAAAAGAAATATGTAAGTTAGAATAAATAACAATGTAATGAAGAAACTCAAAGTAAGCTGTGTTACTCATCAATAGAGTGCTGGATTGATGACTGCAATACTTCATTTCACAAGACAAGCACAATCGCCCACACTCAAAGACCTGTGTTCTTCCTTAAAGTGCAGCAGCAACACTCATTTCACTACCCCACACTTCCTTCTTTCCTTCAACTCTACACACAAACCAAACACATCCTTTCGATGTTTTAACCACTGCCTATCCTTGAGTTCATAGGCAAACATAAGTAAAACAGATTTGACCACGAAGAGACAGGGATTTAAAGATTTAAATTGAGAACATGATACAGAAGAATTAGCTTTTAGGTCAGCCTTGATTGCCTGAAAGAGATGCTAAAGGACATGGTGACAGTTACTGGGATATTTAAATTGGTCTGAAACTGGTAAGACAGATGAGAAACTGGACTTTGTTTTCATGGAAGTGGAGAAACTAAAAGGACTGGATTAGGTAGATATTTGCATGTAAAGTGCAAGTTTCTTCTAAGGTAGTTTGGAGGATCACACAGCATATTTGCTCAAGCATTTTATGTCAATGAAGCTTTATCTATCTACTAGCAAGAGAGCGACCACGGAGACAGATGGAAGACTGCTGCTCAAGTTTAGGATGAATGCGTAGATTTGTTTGCTTCAGGTTTATTCAAAGCACATTCCATTATAAGAATTCATTTTCACCAAAACAGAGTACTACAAGGAATTGCAAACACGTGCACATGTGGTCTGCTGTCTGAAGCATACGAGAGGGCAGCTGACTGCTCAGACGCTTCTTGTCAGTACTTTTTGGATGGCCTTTCACTAACGCTTTGAGATAGAGAGAAGCTCCAACATTTCCAAAGACTGAGTAGATGGCTAGATATACTGGCTTATGCAAGGCATGACAAAAGAAGTCTGTTTACAGTTGAAGCTTTATCTTCTGACAATCTTTCAACCAGATCTTTACCAAAATGTCTGAAGTAGACAGGAGTTCCTAGGGGAGAGGTATGAAGTCAAAATGATGGAGGATACCTACAAAGAAAAAGAACTCTCTCCATCATGTAACACCCAGGCACAGGTCGTCTTTGTTTACTGGTATTTCCCAGTTCATTCCCAACAATGAATCCAATAAAATTCTAGTTTAAGTTTGATTATCCTAGACAGACACTTACAAGGAAAGAAAAAAATTCAACAAAAGATATCGAAGCAGTAAGGCAACAGGCATAGAAATACTAATGCATACACAAAAATAACAAACAAGGAAAGTTAACAGATGGAATGGAACTGAATTATCTAGGAACAAAAGCACGTGTCTGCATGACAGGGGAATTGTAGCTCTAGACATTGAAAACTACTGATCAATAGCTTAGCTGAAAGAAAACCAAACCCCAACACCAGCAAACAAAAATCCGACAGCCAGTAATCAAGGAACTCGTACAAAATGAAAATACATGAAACATCACACTGAACAGACTACCAGCTCTCTGGTCTGGAACGACCCTGCTTCTATAGAGAAACTAGTTTGTTGCAGCCAACCAAGAAAAAGTTCTGACGATTTTTGGAGAAGAGGTGATCATCAGTGCTAATGAGGAACACAAGTATTTTGCATCCTGGTATGATCTGTGCCTTTAACATGATCATAGAGCACAGGGGATGCCTACCATTAGCTGGAAAACACAACAGCCTGCAATAAATTTCTGTTTATTAAACGCCATCCCCAGCATCGATTATAAAACTGCAAGACAAAACTCCTTCAGAGCTGCCAAGTTTCTATTGCCTTTCTATTCCATTTTAGACAATTCATGCTGGTAGCATCCAAGTATGAATTGCTTTTAGACACTTTTAGAAGAAGCCTGCTTTTACATTAGGAGCAAATTCATCTTTTGACCTAGTTGGGGTAACAAAGGATTTTATTTGTTGTTCTTACAATATTTCCCTAAATTTTTTCCTAATAATTTTCAACTACTCCATACAGGAGAATAAACAGAGCAAAATTTCTCAGATATTCAACTGCTACAGCTACTGGCAGTTTCCAAGTTTTAAGTTAATTTACTGTGAAAAGGTAATGGGGGGGGGGAAGGTACTTCAGAGCATAACCTGGAAGATGTGCTCCAGGGGTGCATCTGAAGTGCTCTCGCTGCTAACGCATGTTCAATCTGCAGGGCTAACCCACAGTTAGTCTAAGTTTAACCACCATAAACGCAAAGAGTGTCGCTATCACATCTCCAGCATCGACTGTTCTACTGTGTAGGTCATTAAATCGTAATTCACGTCAGAAGGACCTTGGGAGGTCTCTAGTAAAACAGCCTGCTCAAAGCAGGGTCGGCCACGACATTAAAACAGGTTGCTCTGCGTTTTATCCAGTCAGGTCTTGAATACTTCCATGGATGGAGACTGTACAACCTCTCTGGGCAGACCGTTCCACTGCTTGCCTGTCCTCGTTTTTCCTTACATTAAAAAAAGAACCTCTTGTTTCAATTTGTCTGTAATCTTCCACTGTCCTGCCACGCAGCACTGTAAGGAGTTTGACCCTGTCTTCTCAGCAACCTCCTCAGAGATACTGGAAAGCTCTTGATCCATTCCTATTCATTTTGCTTTGCTTCCTAACGGAGAATGAAGCTGTGGATGCAGAACTTGTACCATGAGGAAGAAGTAATAGAGAGTATTTTGAAGTTAGTAATAATTTTTCACAGATCTCCAAATGATATAGAACCAAAATGAGAGATGTTAGATATTCAAAGGAAAGAAGAAAAAGTGATATAGTTTCAGATACTATTTTCTGTTTACACATTGTAGATTTTTGAAAGAAAGTAGACTTTAAGGGTAAATGTAACGTTTATATAAAACTTTTATCAACATAAGACACCTGAGTGATCAGAATAGAGTACACACCTGAAGTGTACTATAGAAGTCTAACTACTTACATTCAACGGCTCTGTCTGTACTATTACACAAGCAGGCGATGAAAATGTGTAGATACCTGTAATTTTAAGTTCACAGTGGTAGTTTCACTACAACTGGGAAATTTGTCCTAAGTCATAGAATTTTTTAATGCAATTTAATGTATTGTGGAGTAAGAAAACTATTAGGACTCTGAGCTTAGTACCACTAGCAAATATTTTTAATTATTATCAGCAGATGGCACCAGATATACTTTTTATGACCTAACAAGTTTTTATTCCAAGATGTTTTATTAGGAGTCATGATTATAGCTACTTAGACAGTTTTAAAGCTACACGCTTCCGTCTGTTTAAACTTCTGTTTTATCACATTGTTGATCTACCACACAAGGCAGCTGTACTTACTCCATGGATCTTGTACATACATACAGACTACTGCAAACCCCACAGAAGTGTCTCTTAGGATTTGGAATAAAAGGTAGCTCTGTTGTTCCTTAGTTTTCCTCAGGTTACTGTAGGTGGCCTGATATTACTAGGATAAGAGAAGGCTAAATGACACAACTGCATGATATAATCTGTTTTTCTGCTTGTGATTGTCAAGATTACGATCAGAATGTCAGGAGGCAGTAATAGAGGTGATGTGTAATGATGTCTAATTGTAATGATTTATTTTAATTCAAAGCTCACATTTTGGATTAAAACTTCCTCAGTTTATGTACTGCACCACCTTGTAACTATTCAAATCCATATTCTTAACTAATCTGTACACGAACATTACATGTGATCATTCAGACTGCAACGCACAAAATAGCGACTGGTTTCACTGAGAGTTCAGGCTTACGTGTGTTATTTGTCAGGACGATGGACAAGGAGTTAAGATACTGTTGTGGAGGGAGCTTTTATTTCCTGAAGAACGATTTTTTCATTAAAAAGTGAAAACAGTGACTTATCTCCTCTTCTGATACAATACCAAAAGTCAGTGGAAATCAGCAGGGAATCGCAAGTCCCCTCGTACCTCACAACCCTGTTGTGTGACAAGCTAACCAGTGTGTTTCCTGCATTTGCTCCAGCTCTCCCCTTTCACATCAGGGCCACATGTTTTCTTGAACTACCCTACCTCAACAGCCAAACTGCCCCAGCAATACTCTTAGCTCTACCCATAAACTTGACCAGCTCACTGTCAGATCACCAGCAAGTTAACAACAGAATACAGCAATTTATGCTGAGCCACGCATCACGATTAGCTTAGTTGACTGATCAAGAAACAGAAGAAATAAGGGTCACGTTCACGCTAGTTTTCTGTTCTGTAAACATCAACAGTTTTCTCTCCTCTACTCAGATGGTAATTTTCATTACTCTATATACAGTCATATCTCTAAGGATTCTTAAATGTACTTCACAATGGCCAAGAAATTCAGAAGTCAGTGAACTCAGTAACACTGGCAGGCAGGCAGCCAACACAAGAAGTATGTTTTACTTCCTTAAGAAAGCAGCTGAAGTCCTGCTAAACATCCTTTCCTGATGAACTTGAGGAAGAGGGATAGCAAGGATGTCATACAAGTTTACTGCACTAGCTCTGACAGTTATTACAGAAAAACTCAGACTTTCAAAGGGCAAATTAGACCTTTCAAAATCATTAATGAAAAGGAACTGCAGGTATTCAAACAAGTATTGTGTGTATCTCAAAACTACACCTCAGAAAGTAACACCTGTTTTGTAGTCTGAGATTAGGTGTGCAAGACTACATTTTCACAGGTTTGCCAAGTTACACACACACTGTCCAAGAAGCATAACCAGCTCATGCCCTCCCTGGGTCTCAGATATAACTAAGCAAAGAACAGGAGAACAAGAGTTAAATGCAGGTATATGGTGTAAAAAAGCCACAGTTACGAACAAAAGTATTTTAGAATGAGACATGCTTACAAAGAAGGATTTTAAAAAAAATCTTACGGTGAATTATTTTGGTACAGAAAACATGGCATTGAAGATACTTGACACAACTGCCCTCAGAATCTGGAAATACTCAAGTCATCCTGACCATTCTTCTCTCTCTTATTTTCTGCCTAAATTCCCTAATTTCTACAAAAGCTTTTCAGGTTTCTATCTTCTGGTGGATCATGTTCTGAAGACAGAATCTGACTCACAACCATGAATGTATTTAAATGACTTTTTCTATTTTTTTTTTCTTTGGGTTTTAAAGAGGTCACATTAATATTGCATGGAACAAAAAACCTTCCAAGACCATACAATGTGGATCACTAGAAACCCAGAAAATTAATAATCCATGATCAAAATGTCTGATCAAGCACTGAAACAACTATGGTTCTGCCATACAGTGATAATTACATATGCCACATTCTATAATACTCACAGTGGGGGGGAAAAAAACCCGAAAACCCCCTAATATGTATTTTTTAAAGCACATTGTGAATTTTCCTCCTAACTGCTCTTTGACAAAAGAAAATGAATGTATTTAACTGCTATGTAAATGGAAAAGTATCACAATCTGCTCTGCTTACAACACCAAATGGGTAAAGAGAGGTGTCATACCTAGGAAGAAAGCCTACCCTTAGCAAGTTCGCAGATGAC
>NW_010230080.1:113488-129121 GCF_000690775.1 Eurypyga helias | reverse complement strand
TAAGTCAATTTAGAGCTTTAAAAATGCTTCAGGAAGTAAACAGAAAAGAAGGAATGTGCATTAGCATGAACACAGGAAAGAACACAATGGAAGCTGCAAGCTTAAATCCCAGAAAACATTTGCGTATGATCTGAAGAAATTTTCTGAGACTCATCAGTGAGTTTTTTTTAATATAATGGTGTTTATTCAGTACTAGAAATTATGAGAAGAATGGTTAAGGGTTGTCAGAGAGTGGGAAATGGTGAAGAATTATTTTACAGTGATAAAGATATACTGAAGAAAGTGAAAAACCTTGTTGGCTAGATTATAGGAAACCGTATATTAGTGTGTCATGGGTGAATTTTAAGAGTGCCTGAAATGATGATGATTTATGTAATGTTTGTGGTATTTATAGGCAATAGCTACGATATACCTTTGCTTTGAGTACAATGGTAAGATGCCAGATAAAGGAAGATAAAAGCATAGCATTTGCCAAGTTGATTCCTTGTCATTCTGGGTTTTTATTGCCGCTCTTTTTCAGGTGTATACAGTCTTGAGACATTCAAAGGAAAGCTACCTAATGACTCTTAACAGGAAGATTATATCACACTTTTAGTGTAGACAGACAGAAATTATGATGCCACAATAAAATTTATATTCATTCAGTAGTCAATTTTTTATACATTTTTGAAAGAGAAAGGAGTAACCTTCCGGTTGAACCATGCATGTTTCTTATGGTGCTCAAAGGAACTGTACAAATGTTACAGCAGTAGAAGCATGAAAAGGAATACTAGAACATTGATTTGGGAACCAAAAGCTTTTAAGAGTTCTTGAGAAGAAAAAGGTTTATAGTGAGGGAGGTAAAAATTCCAGAAAGAATGCTTTAGGGGTTATAGAGTCTGCTGAAAGAAAAGTTGAACTGGCAAAACACATTTCAGTCAGTTGATGTACGTTTGAACCTTGATTCCCACTATCCCATCCAATTCTGATATTTACAGGAAGATATACAGAGAGCAGACTAAGAAGAAGTGTCTGTCATGATTTAACCCCAGTCAATAATCAAGTACCACAGCCATTTGTAAACCTTCTCCACTACCTGGTGGGATGGGGGAGAAAATCAGAAAGGCAAAAGTAAGAAAGCTCGTGGGTTGAAATAAGAACAGTTTAAAGACTGAAATGAACTGAAATAAAATAAAAATTATGATGATGATGATAATAATAAATTGTAATTAAAAGGAAAACAGCAAAAAGAGAGAAACAAACTCTAGGGGAAAAAAGATTATGCAACCACCCACTGACCAACACCCAGACAGTCCCTAAGCAGTGATTGCTACGGCCCAGCCAACACTCCCTAGTTTACATAGTGAGCACCCAATGTGGGAGCATGATATCATACAGTATGGAATGTCCCTTTGGCCAGTTTGGGGCAGCTGTCCCGGCTATGCCCTCTCCCATCTTCTTGTGCATCTCCCTGCTGGCAGAGCATGGGAAGCTCCGGAGTCCTTGACTTAGTATAAGCACCACTTAGAAACATTCAAAACAGCAGTGATTTATCATATTATTCTCATGCTAAATGCAAAATACAGCACTATTCCAGATACTAGGAAGAAAACTAACTCTATCCCAGCTGAAACCTACACATTGTCGTACAAAGAAGCGGGCTGATAACTACAAAGGATACTGTGGAACACAAGTATGTATTGTACAAAAACATACGAGATAGATCTTGGATCTGCTTTCAAAACTAAATGAGGCATATAGTCCTCTCAAGAACAAGTCATTAGACTGATAGCAAAAAGACATACATGGACATAAATTAATGGAAAAACAGCTACGTGGGATTTTGGAAAACAACCAAACCAAACAAACAAACCACACAAACAAACTACACAAACACAAAAAGATTGTGTATTGGGTTTGTGTGGCAGGGTTTTGTTAGTGGGGGAGGGGTTACTGGGATGGCCACAGTGAGAAGCTGCTAGAAGCTCCCATGGCCTCAAGTCAGACCTGCCCCTGGTCACAGCTGAGCCAATTAGTGCCTCTGATTAGCATATTTAAGAGGGGAAAACAAAGAGAACTTACAGTGGTGAGAAGAGTTGGATGTGGGAGAGTTGTCCAAGTTAGTGCAGGAGGTGGGTTGGAGCAGAGGTTTCCCTCTACCCATGGTGAGAAGGTCGGCTGTACTCCTGCAGTCACGAAGAGTCATGGAGCGGGGAGGGAGTCTCAGAGACCCACCTGCAGCCTGAGGAGTGCCCCACACCAGAGCAGGCAGCTGTGCCCAAAGAGCCTGTGACCCTGTGGGGAGCCTGTGGCAGAGCAGCCCGCCCCTGAAGGACTGCACCCAGTGGAAGAGACCCTCACTGGAGCAGTTTGGGAAGAGCTGCAGCCTGTGGGAAGGACTCACATCAGAGAAGTTCATGGAGGATTGTCTCCTGTGGGAAGGACCCCACGCTGGATCAGAGGCAGAGTGTGAGGATCCTCCCCTGAGGAGGAAGGAGCAGCAGAGACGACGTGTGATGGACTGACCACAACCCCTGTTCCCCATCTCCCTGTGCTGCTTCTGGTCAAGGAGGTAAAATAACAGGGAAGCAAAGCTGAGCCCAGGAAGAAGGGGAGGTGTGAGGGGAAGGTTTTTAAGAACTGGTTTTATCTCTCATTATTCTGTTGGTAATTGATTAAATAGATTTTTTTTTTTCAATTTGAGTATGTTTTACACCTGAACCTTATTGGTGAGTGATCAGTCCCTGCCCTTGTCTCAATCCATGAACCTTTCCTTATACTTTTCTCCTCCTCATCCCAAGGCAGAGAGGAATAAGCAAGAAGCTGCTTGATGTTTTAGCTGCTGGCTGGGCCTAGACCATGACAGATTGTGTCTAATTATAAGTGGGCTGTCAGAGAAGGACTGAGAAGAGAAACGAAGAGTTTTATGGTTGTTCTGAAAAAGGATATTGTCCCAGAATGTGTTATAACAAAGATAGATGGTAGCAAAGTTGTCAGTTGGGAATGCAGAATATGTGGCCAAGCCCCAGGGACAATTACTCTTATTGTAATTGGATTTACAATTGGCCGGAAGTGAGTATAAATTAGTGCATGCCAAAACGAGCTATAATGTCTCCTGGTGGCTCTGCAAGATCTGTAGAGTATAAGAGAGCCCAGGCAAAACTAATGAATCATAGTGTAAAAATACTGGAGGATCTTTCAGATGTCGTTGTCACTGAAAAACACCCTAAAATGCACAGTAACGGGATTATGAAAGAGAAAGGAAACTGTTGTCTCAGCCACTTCATGAGAATGTAGAAGAAAATGTAATCAGAAATAAAAGTTTGACACTATGACTATTTTAGCTGCACTTACAGAGGTTCTGGAGAATTGAAAGTTGTACTGCTTTCAGGCAGGAAGGAGCTGCTGTCCTACACAGGGCTGGCTGATGAATTTTGTTTCATTCCATGATACTTCAGGCTCAGTGGTCAAGCTGAGTGCATGCCCAGTTTGGAAGGCGTGAAGCTCGTTAAGGCTGATAGCTGTGTTGTTTAAGTCCTTTTGTTAATTCTTGGCAAGGCTCTTAGAGAAGCAGGTTCTTTTGTTAGTAGGTTGCAGGGTTGGTGGGTTTTTTTTTTCTTTGGGCTTAGGGGTTTGTTTTCTCTCCACTAGGATTTTACTTGCTCTTTTGGAGTCTGTCTGTGTTGGTCCACAGGTGGTGAAATACAGTATCACATGTTCTATTTTCTATTGCTTTAATTACTTAGTAGTAGTATTGTTAGTATCACTATAAGTTTCACTTATAATTAAGTAGTTCTTATTGCAACTTCTATGAACTTTCCTTGGTTGGTTTTTTTCTTCCCCTGGTCCAGAGGTAAGTGAGCAATTGAGTGGTACTTAATTGCCAGATAAGGCTAAACCATGATGAAAGTTAATGAAAGTACAGTTATTTTTAATACACTGAGAGCTAATTAAAAAAATATTAGAAGATGACAAAATAAATGTAGAGTTCTTCAGGAGGCAAAATCAATGGACACCAAGAAAATACTGAAAAAAAATTATTCCCTCAGGCTACATCAGAAATGTAGGACTACAATAACCAATGTATTATCTCTTCCCAAACCACTTATTTACACAGAAATCCATGTCTGAGAACAACCTTAAAAGTTTAAACATAGTTTTCCTAGAAAGCTTTCATTGATATTGACCCAGGGGCTGTTCTGTCATGGGAGAGGGATCAGTGTACATCAACTCCACTGGTTGTAGCTAGAATGAAATGAAAGTAATAGTTCTTAGTAGAAATATCTTTGATGCTATTTTTAATCTGAACAACACCTGATGTCCTCTTTTCCACTGGCACACTACTGACTTTTCATGTACAACATCCAAAAGACCTGTCCAGTTTACATAGGGAAAAATCTTAACTGTTGCACTTGGTTTAGGATTACATACAATACTTTTTTCACAAACTGGTGTCTAACCTCTGACTGCCACTTTTTGCCATGTCTGAAAACTATCAAGCAATACTTCATATCATGCAGATCCTACACAATGTCATTACCATTTTCACCTGACAGAGGTTTCAGCTGCCTGCCACACACTTCCTAACTCCTGGTCTTGCTGTTGGAAGCTACTGCCTTTTGTGATTGCTAAAGATAAACAGAAGCAGGTATTAGGACAGTTTTTCCGTTTCTCAGATTAATTGAGAAATTTTTGTATCCAATTGGACAGAAATGCCCAGAACAATCTTAAACATGACTTGTCAGAGAATTTCAACAATCTTAACAAATTAAGTTTTCTTGCCCAACCTAATCATTCTCGTGTTTTTTGCAAAAAGCTAAGAAATACTCCCATGTCTCTTAGAACATCTGATCAGTGAGAGAATTAGGATCCAGTCTCTTCTTTTCCCTTCTAAAGGCTTGATGACCCCTAAGCATGTCATCCCACAGTAGTTGAGCTAAAAAACTATGTACTTTGTACAATGTGTATAAATCCACATCAATAAAAAAGTTGAGAGTTGTATGGCAGGATACCCATTTGTCTATTTCTAGGGTGTTCCTGAAAATGGCATGGCAGAGATGAAGCTTTTGCTTCAAAGCAAGGGTTTGTGTCTTGCTCTCCCGTGATCCAGAGAACTCATTTAATTGTGGCCTTTGGAGAGAAGCATATCTGTCGTCTCCCAATTCTTCCTTTTCCCTCACAACATTTTCCAGCTCTCTTTCTATTTCTTAGTGATTACCTTCTAAGGCATGAAATCACAAGTACATATGCAGTACGCTCTGATCACACCTCCTGGCTCATGTAGTCCAAGACAGATAAAATGAGAAAATGCCTTTTTTTTTTTTTTTTTTAATCCCTCACAGACTAAGGATACAGCAAAAGTCAGGTAATTAAAGATTTAGGCAGCTCTATACATGTCCTGGCAGAAAATTCAGTGCTGAGGGACTTTAGGCATCACAAAGGAAATGCAGCAGCTGAGAAGGGATTTCTTGAATGCCAGTGATGCTTAATTTGGATTTAGTAGCCTAATTGCCACTTTAAGAATCTAAGTCTCTGTAGTGAACCTTCCCCAAATATCATGTTGTTCACAATAAAATCAACAGCCCTGTGGTAAGTCTCATTTTACTTTCATATTACTATCTTAAATACTTTAATATATGGGGCTTTAATGGGTTTTCCTGCTGGTCTAACAAGTTGGAGCTGGTATCACAGCAGTAATAGTTTGATATAGCAAATACCACAGTTGGGTCTATTGTTTTTTCTAGGACCTGAACTCTCATCTACCAACCTTCAACTACATTGTTTTCTGTTATTATTATCACATGTTATGTATCATATTCAGCAGTGGGCTTATTATTTAATCAGGAAGTCAGTGCTTTTTTTTAAACACTAGTGGTACAATTTATTTGTTATGCAAAATCTTTGACTTGTAACTATGCCTGTGCCATATAAGAGGGTTGTGCTCACAAACTGAGATGAGGAGAGACAGGAGTAAGCTATGTGTTGTTAACAATACTCTACACACTTAAGACTCAACTGCATACTTAAAAAAAGTGCATTTCCAGTTTCCTGTACAGAAGAGTATTGCCAAGGCTTAAATCCCTTATATGAAACTAATTTCAGAAGCAGATGGCTGTATACAACCTTGATGGCCCTTCAGTTTCTTTATTGCAAATAAAATACTTGCTAGGTTTGGTAAAACAAAAGTAGAGCACAGCTGTCTTATTTGTGTGTATTTTGACTAAGCACACATAATCAGTCTATAAATGATGCGACACAGTTAAAATAAAAAATTGTTTACACCATGTTTGTCATTCAAAGCCATTACTGAACATATGCACCCGAATGAGCAGACACCAAGTACTTGTCCTTTAGGGGCAATTCATCAAAACAAAATAAAAGTGAACTATAGTATACTTCTTTCTACTAAGAGGAGCAATCCTTCTGACATATAAAGAAGCCTAAAGCATGGTGGTATAATCAAAATTATAATTAACTGTCATAAGCCTCAAGCAAATGTAAACCACTATGTGTTTTATCAAACTTTGATCAGACTGTGATCAAATTATTTTGAGAGATATACAGTATGTGTCAGATCTCAATTATCCAGAGCTATCTTACCTGCAGGGAACTTTGTTTGTTCATTTCATGTGACAATTTCTGTATGGAGTGGCTCTATAAAGAGCATTTTTGGTAGGTTTCTCTTACAAAGATTTGTTTTTCCCAAGCAGCAAGCAGTCTGATGATCTCATCTTATCTCGTTTGTTGTTCCTGGAGATATATGAAAGACAAAACCACTATAACAAATGCTGTCTACTGGTTTGCTGAATTGGGAGAGATAAAAGGGCCTTTTTGAGAGGAAAACAAATGAGTTTCCAACCTGCAAGTCCTGATTGCCTGCCTTATCCTTATTACGGAAAGCAATGAGTGACAGCCATATCTTGCATGGATAGAAGGACTGAAAAGAAAGCTGTGGGGCAGAAAGGTCAAGAGCTACCAAGTTAGATTAGCTAATATCCACCTTGTTCAATGTTATAACACCGACCTGTTACCGTGTCTGTCATCACTGTTTAGTCCTGGAACAGTCAAAGTGTACAGAGTGAATAAAATTGTCACATACCACCTCAGACTCATTTCATCACTCGATGTTTTCCTGGTCCATATGCCTGTCTTTCTGGCAGCAATAACTTCCCTGGACCTATTTTCCCTGCTTCTCCTATATAAGCATGACTTGATCTAGTGCTCCATGAAAATTCTTGATTTTGTTGAGCAAATTTCTGCTAAAATTACTTTGTATGAGAAAAAAGAAAACAAAAGAAAAACAAACAAACCAGAAGAAGGATAACTCATGGGAGATGTTGAAGAGGCTAATCCTAGAGAGGTTTCTATCTATTCTAATTTCATTTTTTTTAGTGAAAATACTGATTTTTGAGGAAAATACCGTTAACTCCTTGGCTCTAAAAAAGTAACGTCTCTTTCAAATATGAAAGGAATGAATGATGTCAATGCAGAAGTTAGGCTTATGCAGACCAGACTTACAGAAAAGACTGCTATTCCTAGAACACCCCACCCATCAGAAAAGAAAGTTTTCTACTTCCGATGAAGAGTACACTTATTGCAAAACATTCTAACATAGGCCAGTATTTCTGCCTTTCTCTATTTTGTAACCAGATTGTAGTGAGGAAAAGTAATAAGAGAGATGATCTTTACTCATGGTGAGAAGCAGAGTCAGAGTTCCTGAGGGAAGATGACATATATGAGACCATATTGTGTAGCACATCAAAGTGAATTACGCATCAGCCTATCCCAAAAGGAGAACTCGCCCTTCCTCTTTGAAATAAAAAATGCTCTTGCCTGTTCTGATACACTAAATATTTATTTTTTTCAAAGACAGTTTACAAAGGGAAGCCCAGATATGTGGGTGCCCGCAATTTCTAGATTCTTTGTGGTATTCACAGCACAAAATCAAAGTTTTCTGCTCTTGTCAGAAACTACTTCTTCAAGTCTTTTAGCTTTTAAAGTGATGTTTACTTATCTTTTCAACATATGACAGAGTTTTTCACATGTTTAGTTTTTACTGTTTTTCTACCAGATCCAGTGCTACATGCCATTCTAAATACAAGAAATAGCTGCTGAGAGAAAAAAAAACACCACAACATAGACTATTCACAACCATCTATAGTATCTTTCTGCTTCTCGTGCATCTTCCCCAAACCCCAGCTCTCTGTGTACTTATTTTTCCTGGTGGATTCTCTGTGCCTACACTTGTCAGCATTTAAGAGTTGATTTAATTTTACTATCCTAGATATGCCACTAAAACTGTCCTCCTATTGATATAGTTAGAATTGAAAAGAAGTGCTTTTGCTGGTATCTCTTATTTCAATGAGCAATATATATTTAAGTGTCAAGAGGTGGTATATCTACAACTCTGCTAGGGCTCTGTTGGCCTGACAGGGTCATAAAGGAAACTAGGAAATAACCAGAGTAGCTGACAAAGCAGAAACTACTAGGGTAGCCCCAGTATGTGTTCTTTTCTGTTTATTTAGTTATTGGTAACTAATCCTAATCTCTTTTCCACTATATTTTCTGGGGTTTCATCTTTTAGGAGCGCGTGCATCTATTTTGCCAGCTGGAAAAACGAAGTAGGAGACTTCATTGCTCATTTTTCATAACATCAGTTAAGTTCTCCATACTTCCAATCCTATTTGGTTTTGGGAGGCTGGAGTTTGCCAGACTGGATTCACATGGGGAAAGGAGAAAGAGGAACTGAGCAGCCTCACAAAGCCATTCACATCACAAGGATGTTGTCAGTATCAAACGTGACCATTAAATAGAAGTCAGAGCTTATCCACATTATTCCCCACTTAGGTGGGCATCCAGGCTTTGATAATTTTCTTTCTGTTCTTATTGGCTTATCAACATGTAAGTTTTAGAGGGTTCGATGCCACATTCCCCTTCAGAGGCAGTTTCTTTGCTTTCAAACTGCAGGTGTCATTAATTAAGCATAGTGTCCTCTTAGACACCTTTGTCATTAATTATGAATGTGAACAGTCAAATACTCTATACTCATAATAATGCCAAGATTAGATTAATATCAACTCTGAACTCCAGGATGCCCTCCAAAGTTGAGAAAAAATAGAGCAAGTAGGGAAAAAGAAGTTTTAATAAAAAGGAGGATCCCCACTGTGAGTTGGCCTGGGGTGGACAACAGCAGCATTCTCCCAGCTGTGCCTGCATCCAAATTTGCTCTCACACTGAGTTTTGGTGGAGCAGTGACCAAAGCTCTGCTTCTCATATTCTTCTTGCTAGCCAATCTAAGACCACCATCCGAATAATTATTAATATAGGATGACAATATCAATTTAATTAATATCCATTTTGTGACTTCCTGACTTTATTCTCTCTCCCTGGTTGTCTTTTCCATACAAAGGAACTGGTCACAGAACTACACCCAAGAATATGTAACCTTGTTCTTTTAATATATTATTGTATACACAATTTGAAATTGTGGCTTACTCATATCCATAACTTCCTATGGACTTTGATGACAAATTAAGCGGTTTTCCAAAATTGTTTACGAGTAAAATAAATTAATATTAAAAATTACATACACAGATTATATTTCTCAAAGCAGTCTCTGTCTTGTCCAGGTAGGACTCACTCTCCTGTCTTGGCCTTGCTATGCACACAAGGTCTGCACTGATAGAGAAGGAGAGAGCAATCGGGAGAGAGAAAATCCCCGTGCACACTTGATGTGCTAACTCTGATCTTTGTAACATTGGCTACATTAATGACACCAGACGAGCAGTCCTATTAGCTTCAGTTAGAAAGCCTATAATGGTGGTTTTCAGGGTCAACTGACTCACCTTGGACATATTAATAAACTATTTTAATAAATATGAATTATGTATATAACTCCCAGATAAAATATATATTAAGATGCTACATGCAATAACCTTATCTCAGCTTTATAGTGACATGAGGTAATAACCATATGGTTATGAAAAATACATTTTTAAAGTTTGAAACCCCAGATTATATTTAGCTGGTTTTTAATGGCATATTTTTTATTACATAGATAAATTTTTTCTTACTAGGTATTACTGCTGGACCAAATTAAGACTGTGTGATGGTGTTAATCTCACACTTCTGATTTTAAAATTATTAGAATTCTTGTAAGGGTAAATTAACTTTAATTTGGGAGCCTTGAAACCTTACTATGGAAGTAATTGCAAAATTTCTGTAAAGTTTTACTTCTTTGAATTATTAATACGTATCCTGCCTTAGCACTTTTTTTTTCCTTCCCTAAAGAATTAAAAAGAATTTGAGAAAGAATGCTACTGTATGCTATGCCTAGCTAAGTGGAAATGCATATTATTAAAAATAAGTATTTTTGATGAATACTGTTTATCTCAAAGACAGATTCCCAGGTGCAGCTGGCCAGCAGAAAGCAAGCAGGTGGCTCTGACGTACGGGCTGGGCTGCCTAACCAGTAAGAAGCGAAGTCAGCCTGATCCCTAGCTTGGCAGGCTCTGTTTTCCCATTTGAAGCCCTGGATTTGCTGGGCTTCCTGTTCACACTCCCCACTGCACTGCCTTAATCAGTGAGTGCTGCAGGGCAGCAGAGCCATGAGGAGCCAGTGTAGAGGAGACGTGGTTAATCTACCCCGGGGAATGCCTCACCCACGGGGCCAGTGTGCTCTCTGTAAGGCAGTCATCGCTCGCCGTGCTTCTGCTGTCACATAGACCTGCTTAACAATTTCCTGAGCAGTTGTTCGGAATAGCTGTTGCCGGTACAATTACCGCAAACACAGTAATAATTAATAAGCTAATTTGATTACCATGTAGCCAGAATTTAGATGAGATTTCAACCCATTTTAACTCTACAGATACATAGAAAGATTCTCTCTTGCTTTGCTAGTATCCATAACAACAAAGAAAGGGTGGACACAGATGCTAAATTTCCTAAAGGGCCCAGTGTTTAATTAACATAAGTTAATTAATGACTTCAGCTCTTTGCCCCAAGAATAAATGTTGTAATTTTGTAAAGAATATGTAGTATTGCTAAAAGAAAGCAAAGATGTTCCATACCTGATTTAAATGCAAAATCAAACTCCTTAACTCAGGAGTCGCGACAAGGCCCTCCGTAACAGCAAAGAAGAAATTAAATTGATATATCAGTAGTTAGCATACTGCCATGTAGAAATAAATCACTGTTTATACTATATTGCTCTTTCCAGTATTAGAAGAGTTGAGAGGAATTTGATTTATGGAATAAGGCAGCAGGCATATTGCTTGTGGCATTGGTGGAGTGTGTCTCAATTTCTGCTCCATACCTGTGATTTTTCATACACTGTGTTTGATGATTCTTGATGGGTATAAAAGGCTTACAAAATGTCCCGGCCCCTCTCTACCATTGTTAAGTCAACCTTCTCTCACTTTCTGCAAGATTTTGCCACCAAATAATTTGGTGATTATTCTTGTGATCACACTAAGCAATGTCATCATTATCACCAGAACACATAGTACACATTGCAATGCTTGAAGCACAAACAAAAAGGCAAAACTATGTCTGTGGATGAAAGGAGAAAGAAATAGTGTCACTCTGATTCTGTACAAAAGACAGCTGTAGCACCGCAACTAAGAAAAATACATGTCTTCTAGTCGGAATCAGTTCCCTAAAGAACTTGGAGCTGAGACTCCCAAGACTTACCAAGAAGTGGGAGACGAGGAACTGACGTGCAGTGATGGAGTGACTTGGTCACGTTTCCATGGGAGAATTCTGTCAAATGCATCACTGAAGAGAGGTCTACATTTTGTCCCTAATATTAATATTTCTATCTCTTACTATTTATTTTCTCTTTATATAGAATGGTTTTAAAGGCCAAAGAGAGGGGACAAACCCACTTTACAGAAGTCCCTGGAAACTCAAATTCAGTTGCCAGTCTATTTCCCATAATTTAGTTGACCATCTGTGCTGGTTTTGTTGGCATAGAGATAATTTTCCTCAAGGTAGCTAGTTTGAGCCTATTTTTTGAATTTGTGCTGAGAACAATATTTACAACATACTACTGGTTTTAATTGTTCCCAAGCAATGTTTATACCAAGTCAAGGACTTTTTCAGATTCTGATACTACACCTGTGTTCCCAGGTTCTTCTAAACAAGAAGCTGGGAAGAGACACAGCCAGCACAGCTGAACCAAACTGTTCAGTGAACAGCTTTCTTGTGAAATTGATGGCATTCAACAAATCAATACTTTCTCAATATTTTTGTAATAGGATTTGTGACTAAGTTCCCAAAATACAACTCTTATGGCTGTGTTTACTGTAGTAATGATATAGAATACCTGCAAAGACTCAACATCTTTCACAAGAGAATTACCAAGCTTTGGGTAGTTAGAGAGCAACAGATTTGAGTTCCATTCATAGGATAATTCAATAAAGCTTGTACTCTAGGTATAGCTGGTACCAGAGCTGAGCTATCATTTTGAAGTAGAGCATAAATCTAAGCATAAACATTTTCTAAATTCCATAAGTATTTTTTATATGTACTTTACTTAAAACCAATAAGGTTATAAGCTTTTTAATAGTTCTAGTCTCTGATGTCTTATAAGTATCTATGCACAAAATCATGTGAACTACCAATATTATAAGCACTTTTAAAGACATTAATGTGAAACATTTTAATAACACATGCATATATATACATCATATTGAACTGCTAGCATACTATGCAGTTTTAAAAAAATATTTTCTAGGATGTCTTTTTCAATAGTAGACATACTATTCTTCTTCCCGTCCTTAAATTTCACTAAAGACTGCTTTGCAGTAATGCCTAACTGGATAATTGACAGGTCTTTAATTTCCTGTATTTAATTCTTCAAGAGAAAGAATTAAAGTGAATAGATTTTATGCAATGTATGATGTTGTTAAGTTTAGCTGATTTGTTTCTTCCACAAAAAGTAGCATCAAGTTAATAGGCCTACCAAAAATCCACAGCTGTGCCAACAGCCAATGTTGTTTCTCCCCTTATGTTTTAAGATTCCATTCTTAAAGATTCCTACCACTTTGTTTGTTATTCGTGAGGAGTTTGTGACTTCATGTGTAAGTTATGAGTTTTCATTATGAATGGAGTAGATGATGCAGCTAAAATGGTTTGATGGTTTAACCTCAGTCAACAACTAAGCAGCCACTTGCTCACTCCCCCCCATAGCAGGATGGGGAAGAGAATCCAAAGAAAAAAAAAATGAGAATACTTGTGAGATAAAGACAGTTTAACAGGTGAAGCAAAAGCTGTGCACACAAGCAAAGCAAAAGAGGGTATTTTTGCACTACTTCCCATCAGCAGGCAGGTGTTCAGACATGTCCAGGAAAGCAGGGCTCCATCACACATACCAGGTACTTGGGAAGACAATCACCACCACTGAGCATTGCCGCCCTCCGCCTCCCCCCTCTTCCCCCAGCTTTATATGCTGAGCATGACATTTTATGTTATAGAATATCTCTTTGGTCAGTTGGCATCAGCTGTCCTGCCCGTGTCCCCTCCCAACTTCCTGTGCACCCCCAGCCTGCTCACTGCTGAGGTGATGTGATAAGAAGAAAAGACCTTGACTCTGTGTCAGCACTGCTCAGCAGTAATGAAACATCCCTGTGTTATCAACACCATCTTCAGTACAAATCCAAAACACAGCCCCACACTAGCTACTGTGAAGAAAATTAACTCTATCCCAGCCAAAACCAGCACAGGTGGGTATATAAGAAAAGAATAAAGTTATGAGAGATTAGCTAGCATGAGAATATTATACTTACACTATATAATGCATTCTCTTTTTACTAGAAACATTCATGTTCCTCTTTTTAGTATTTCTTCACTGAATATGTTGCACACATTTTGCTGGGCTTTCTTCCAGAACACACACAAGAGGCTACATCATTTGAGGATCTGACTTCACTCCTCAATGTTGTCCTAATGCTGCCTTTTTGCATACTTATCAATTCCTTTCCTTATTTTTTGGTCAGAAATTTTATTGTGTGTTATTTTGTCTGCTCATGGTATTTTGCAACTGGGCTAATTATGATTTGTTTATAACCAATATAGTAATAAAAAGCAAGCAAGATGTTTTCTTAGTGGTGAAAATTGGGGTCCCAGTGCTAAGATGATGAGCAAGTCTATCTGTTATTGGTCTCAAAGGAAACCTATTTGCAGCTTAAGGGTTGGATGTTGAAACCTTCATGTATATTTCAAGCCTGTTAGCTGAGCATATCTTGATACAGAGACTGCAAACGTTTTTCTTGAGGATCCAGGCAGACAGGAATTAGTCACCCAATTCATTCAATTATTATTGTTACTTATTTGTTTTGAGTTAATAAAGCTTAAAAAAAAAAAAAAAGACATGGGGAGAGAAATGACTAATTGAGCTCTACAAAGAATATAACTGAAGGAGAGATGGTGAAGACTTCTTAAAACCTGGTGAAAATATCCAAGGACTTTACACCCAAAAGTGCAAAGAATCAGTGTTTGTGATTGCTTGAATAAAGTAACTTATACCAGACCAGTGTGGCCAGGTATCCCATCCAAGTTTTAACTTCAGATTTTGAGGATAGTCCACCAAGAGCTCCCCTTTTTCCATTACACTTCTTTTGGCTTCTTCCAGTATATTGCAAGTGTCCTTTTCTTCAGCAGTCCTGGTCAAAATTCCAGAAATATGGTGTGCTGGTTTTGGCAGAGATAGAGTTAATTTTCTTCACAGTAGCTGGTATGGGGCTGTGTGTTGTATTTGTGCTAAAAAGAATTTTGATAACACATTTTAGTTGCTGCCAGGTAATGCTTATATTAAACCAAAGATCTTTTTGGTTTCTCATACTGCCACTGTTCTCCTAGCATCTTCACTTTCAGAAGGTGGGAGATAACACAGCCAGGACAGCTGACCCAAACTGACCAAAGGGATATTTCATGCCATAAAGTGTCATGCTCAATACATAAGCTAAAAGGAGTTAGCTGGGGGCAATCACTGCTTGGGGATAAGCTGTTGTGAGCAATTGCTTCATTGTGCATCTCTTGGTTTTGTATATTCCTTTATGAGTATTTATTATTGTTTCCTCTCCCTTTGCTGTCCTATTGAACTGCTTTTATCTCACCCCATGAGGGTTTGGTTTTTTTTTTCCTATTCCCTCCTCCATCCCTGCTTGGGGAGGGGGAGGGGAGGACAAGCAGGTGGCTGCATGATTTTTCGTTGCCAGCAGGGGCTAAACCTTGACATGAGAATCTCGTAATGACAGTCTTTATACATTCTAATTGCTCCTCTACATTCTACATGTGGTGAGTCTTAAACATGCTGTACGTAAGGTAGTAAGATAAAGTACCCAGTTGATACAACATATCTCACATCAGACTTCCTGTCTTCATATCCGACAGTGCATCCTTACAGGAAGAAAAAATGTGTACCTGCTCTCTCCCACTTCTCACCTAATGCTATAATCACTGAAGTTGTATAAGAGAAAGGAATTACCTCTATTAAAAACAAACAAACACAAGCAAACAAAAAAAACCCTAAAGAAACAAACCAACAAAACCCAAAACTTTGGCACTACTGAATTTTGTAGAGAGCATAAGCATAGGATTATATCATAGAATGGTTCAGGGGGGAAGTGGCCTTAAAGCTTATTTGGTTTCCCG
>NW_010230080.1:81379-113457 GCF_000690775.1 Eurypyga helias | reverse complement strand
GACACCTTCCACTAGACCAGGTTGCTCCAAGCCTCATCCAGCCTGGCTTTGGACACTTCTAGGGATGGGACATCCGCAGCTTCTCTGGGCAACCTGTTCCAGAACCTCACCATCCTCACTGTGAAGAATTTCTCCCGATATCCAACCCCAATCTAAACCTCCCCACTTTCAATTTAAACCCGTTACCTCTTGTCCTGTCACTACAGGCCCTTGTAAAAAGTCCCCCCCCGCTTTCCTGTAGGCCCCCTTCAGGTACTGGAAGGCTGCTATAAGGTCTCCTGGAGCCATCTCCAGGGAGTCCAGGAGGATTCCCTCCCCTGGGACTTGCTCCAACTGGTCTATATCCTTCTTATGCTGGGGGCTCCAGACCTGGATGCAGTACTCCAGGTGGGGTCTCACAAGAACAGAGTAGAGGGGGAGAATCTTCCAAGTATTTTTTCACTTTTCCTTTCAAAACTGCCTTGGTGTGCAATATCTTGTTCTACAAGTTCCACAGGCGTGCTGCCCACGGTGTGTAAATTACCTACTTCTGTATATATTTAATCTGGCTTTCAGAGGACCCTTAGTCCCATGTTGGAAGGGAGAGTGAATAAACCATCTGTGTTCACCTTCTCCTTGTCACTCAAAATTTGGTAAGTTTCTAACATGTCCTCTCTAAATAACCTTTTTTTCTAAATGAAGAGTTCTATCTTACTTAGTTGTTCTTCAAAGGGAAGATATTCTATATTTTTAGTTGCTCCTGTTTTGTCCTTGTTTTCCTGACTTTCAACATGCAAAATAATCTATCTGAGAAGAGGGGGCATTATGAACTGCAATATTCATGGTGTAGTCAGCAGGTAAAAAAGGATCTTTTATTGATTTTCTTTTTCAGTAATCAATAGTATCTGGCATGCTTTTTTGCCTGCTATTGAACACAGAGGTGATACTGTCATGAGACAATCTAGTATTGCCACAAGATCTCCATCCTGAGTGGTAATTCTTACCTCAGAATTCATTATTTCATATGTGAAATTAAGAATTTTTCTCCCATGTGCATCACTTGATATTTACCTGAAATTAATTTTATATGCCATTTTGCTGGGCAGTCACTCACAATGCTGTTCTGCAATTATTCTGTTCTCTCACCGTCACTGCTGTGAATAACTTTGCATCATCAGCAAATATTCCCATCTCACTGCTCAACTTCCTTTCCTGGGTCATTAGAACTGTTTTGAACAGCACATGTTCCAGCACAGATCCCTTGCAAAACTGCACTGTGATCTCCCTCCTTGTAAGAAAAGTGTATTTCTGTCATTTAGTAATTTAAAAAAAAAAAAAAAAAGTGACTAGTAATTATAAATAATGATTAACCTATGGGGGGAACATTCTGAAATGACTGCTTAGGTTCCTTAAAAGTCTTTTGTGACAGATGTTTCTAGAAACATTGAAGAAATCCTGTATGCTTTATCAACAAGACCACTCTTACACACACTTTTTGACACCTTCAAAATTTGCAAAAAGTAAATTTTCCCTTTACAGAAGTGACATTGACTCCCTTCAGGTAGGTTATCTTTATTTATATGCTTGTTATATATACATGTCTTCTAAATTTGTTCTTTTTTCATTGATTCAATTCATTTTCTTGGAGTTGTTTAGGGACCTTTTAGTGCTGAGTATGATGTCTGCATGTGAAATTAATCTTACTTTAGCCATCCAAGACATTTTCTTCACCTGTCTCTCTGACTGCAGTTAAACGAATTTAAAATCAGTCTGATCTGATGTGTCAGATTTCTTTCATTTTATATAATTAAAATAGTATATGAAGTAGTTTCAAAACTACTGACTAAAGTAACACTAATTAAATCACATAGTATTCATCTAACCATAATTATCAGTATTAGTCACATAACCATAACTGTGCTAATTTTGCAAAATTAAGTGTTAAAAGTGTGCAGTTGTTACGGGGCAGCTTTGGTCCATAAGATAGAAGTGCTTTGGAACACAGGCACAGAAGGGTTGTGAGCAGGCTCAGTTCAAAAAAAAATCCACCTCTGAAATCGAAGAATAGCAGTATTTTGTACTTACTCATTGTTCATCCCTAATCCACATCTAGCTCATACATATTCTGGCCAGCAACAACATATGCAGTCTATCCCTTTATCCTGGCAGACATCAGACACAGCATTTAAAGTAAGCGTTTATACTACAAGGAATTATTTTTAGTCAGGTCCTTAAAAGCTCCTAAATTTCACAGAACACCATTGATAAGCTTCCCATATGTTCAGTGATGCTGTTGCCATGGCTTCTGACATGATTGCGTAGGAAAATTAAGACATCCAGAAATAACAGTTTTTGGGGACAATTTTCTGATAGGATATCTAATTAATTAATATTCCTGCTCATGAGAGGAAACTACTTGTACTGCCGACACATGCTGAGTGGGATTCCACACAGGCTTGCCAATTCACCTGACTCATGACCCATGTCTGTTCTGGTCTTGGGTTCAAAGGCTGACATTTGTGACAAACTGTGTGCTGATCTGTGCTACAAATATCTCTGATAGCTGAAATTAAGCTACAGCTACAATGCTTATTTTACATCATTGTGACCAACACCAGACTAAGAATCGGGGCAGAGTGCACTCACTGACTGCAGTTTATAACAAGGATGAGCAATCTCAGACAAGTCTGACCTTGTATCTCTGTGGTAATGTTAATAATGGGCAACATGCATGGTTTAAGTAAATCGTGTACATATAAAAAATACTAACTGCTCAAGTTCTGGTCACTAAAGCTAGGATAAAAGTAAATACTAAAAATAAAGAGTCCAGCTTTGTTATCTTACACAGGCAAGGTGCAAGTCAGGGGTGTGTGAAGTCATAAAATATCTTCATCATAGAGGAATCAAGATATATTGTAAACCTATGTAAGCCTAAGTCTTGTAAGAATTCTAATCATTGTTTATGGATGAAATTGGCCTGGATGCATTAGGATGAGTCTACACTTTTCCATGCTTTATACTATGAAGCTCAACTTCAAAATATTTTTAAGTTAATCCATCTCTAACTGGGAAACAAAAAGTGATTTCTTTTCCTGAGACAAATGGGATACACTCCCAAACAAGACAGAGCAACTTTGAATCCACCTTCCAAAATTGTCTATATTGCATTTTCCATTAAAATAAATACTCATTTTATAGAAGTATCCACCTTCTATAGGTGTTTTTTACTGTATTTCAAAATATTATTGTGAGGATGTCAGAACATGTGTCTTTCACCTTCTCTTTGATTTTGATTAAAATTCCATGATGAAGTTTTGCAAAAAATATATGCAGAATTTGGCATCAGGGATCTCTCTGAGGAGTCATAGAAAGGTATCCTTGTAACCACACAGACAAGCTCTGCAACTCCCGTGTCATTCACTTAGCCTGAAAACAATGTCTTCCTTGACTACTGGATAATTGCATAGCTGGTGACTCCAACTTGGAAAAAGCACTTAAATGCATCAGCAGTGCTGGTGTTGACATCTGCCAAGGTCATTTTGATGCAGTCTTTTATAATTATTCATTTTCATGAAACACACATGAAGTAAAAGTGTGCCTTACTTTCCTTAGAGGTAGCAATAATGGAAACCTAACAGCATTTTGAAATGCTTACACTGTCATGATGGACATTGTTCTGGAATTAATATGGGCGTCAAGGGAAAGGGACAGGATGCTACACCTGAATTTCAACCATGCTATGACTCCCTGGATTTTTGTGCACATAAGCTGAACTATGCATGCTGTTTAACTGTCTTCTAAATGACCAAATGATGCATTTCCCAGATAACCACATCCATCTTAAAAATGGAGGCTCAGAATGGATCTCTAGACATCTTAGAAAGATCAAATGATTGAAGAGGCGAATAAAGACACTAAGAAAAAGACAATTAATCTTAAAGTTCAGTATGTACTACTTGAGCAGCAAGCTCCAAAATGCTTCTGAGACAAATGAGCGAGGGTACAACTGACTTCTCCTGAATTTATGAAGCAGGTCTGGAAGTTGACCAAACAGATGCTGAAGCTTTGTTTAAAATATTTGAGAACCACTGACAGCCAATCAAATTGATCTTTTCCACCTGTAAAGTAGTCATCTCCTTCTAGTAGACCTTGATGATTTACTTGAGGATACATTAAAAAAAGGCAAAAATATGATTATTCCTAAAGGAACCATCCTGAGAGTCAGACTGCCTTTCAAAAATTTTATGACCATATACCATATCATAAACCAAAATTGGTTTTAGATGTCAAGTCTAAGAAGATGGTAAAGAGGCAAGGAAACAGGGAGGGAGGCAGAGAGGGAGAGAAGGGAAATATTTCAAGAAAAGAAGTCACATTGTGCCAAAGAAAATTAGTATCATGTAGAGATTGTGTTTGACCATTTCAATGACAATTAACAGTTGAAGAATTAAAAATTGTTAGAAAACTGTATATTATTTTTCTATGAGTCATACAAAGTTCAGCTTTAGTTCCTTACTTGTATTAAATATAATTCTGAGCAATGTTGAAGTGACAGAATGGAAAAATAGATTTAGCACAACAAGGGAAGTGGTCATCACCAAGAATATGACCATTGTTACAAAGCTACTACTAAGTAGCAGTTATCTAATCAAAGAATAAAGTTAGATATAGGAATTTTAAGAAGTATTGTTATAATCTGCAACTTTGTGAGGTACAAACAGCTGAAATTTCAGAGACTAATATTCAGAGTGCATTTTCATCAGTTTTGTAATGGTAAAGGAGGACACATGATGGAGATAAAAGTGTAAGAAAGCAAGATCAGAGCACCATTCTCCGTTTGGTTTGTGCTGTACCTATGTCTGCCATACAGACTACTAAACACTTGGGGTATTACAGGTCAAGGCAATGGCCAGAAGATGTCACCTTTGGTCCCTTCATTCAGCAGCTGAGACCAGGGGCAAAGGGCTAAAAATGGCAGCACTGAATCTGAAGTCGAGGAGCTGTTAAGATATGCCATTTCTTTTGCTTCCCATGGCTTAAGAACATATCTTTCTCCGTATCCTGAAAAAAGTGCGTAAGACAGAGCATAAACTAAATTACATTCCATTGCTCTGCACAGAGGCATGTTTTATAAGAGTAATGGTGGATGACACTATTACTGTGATAGTGAATCTGAAGTATTTTTCTTGTGTCAGTAGAACTGTGAAAGAAAAATATTGTTATGCTTTTATAACTTGTGCAGTGTGTGTGTGTATAAATTGTAATATTGTACAATGTGTGGGCAACCACAAACACATACAACCTGAATATCAACTTCACAATATTATCCAACAATTTGAAACACTTATAGCCTCTGAATCCCTCTTTATTTGATTCAGCTCCTGCACATTTCTTTTTATGATTAGCTGTAACAAAAATAAATCTGGAGTACTTAAGAAAACACTTTGCTGCAGCATAGTAATTGTTTCTGACATCTTCTGTCTGAAGCAGATGGCCAATCTCAAAGCAAGGCACTGAAGAAAGAGCTTATGAGACAGACCCTCCTGCAGTGTCCCCTGACTTCAGAAAATATAGATACAGTGATTCATTAACAGTATAGTGAGAAGAATGGTTACTTCACTTTATTTCTGGTATGAAACACTTGTCCGTGTTTACTGAAAATAATTTCTAAATAATATAATACTAAATGTAATATATACTATCATTACATGCTCATACTAATGATTATCCCATTGTTTTGAAAACACTAGAATGCTAATGAACACCATTGGTTTAGTTAATTGATTACACACTGTATGAAAAAGGGGAGCAATGTCTTGTCTGCAAAGCCACAGGCTAAAATGTATTTACACAAATCATCTAGTAAGTGCTTAGCTAATAATTATTTACACTCAGAGATACTGTGATTGTTTCCTCAAACAATTTGTGGAAAGAAAAAGCAGAGATTTACTTGGGTAATGTGTTTGCAAATACTGTATTGACCCATTTTATAGAACAGTGTTGCCAGCTGTCCTCCAACACCAGAGATTTAGTAATGGTGATTACATAAAAGCAAAGAAAAAATAGGTTTGAACAACCATGAGTTGTTGGTGACTGACTGAAGGAAAGTTTGAACCTCAACTTTGGGTGGTGAGCCAAGTCTCACAGACTCAAAGAAGGCCTCTTGTAGGCAAAGCTGTGACTTTTGGCTTGTCTAGCAGCTGGGAGAAGGGGGCTGCAGTGGGACAGGGGCACATCAGCTATAGTTGGCAGCTTTTCACGGAGGAAAATGTGTTTCCTATAACGGTCATTTAAACTCTTATAAAACACACACCCACTTGCACAAATACAGATTACCTTCCCAATTACATGGAACACAGCCTGCACAGTAGTTCTTCAAGCATACAGCATTAATCCCTCAGATTAGAAATGGATAGAAAATTAAGAACAGATGATTCATAACAGTGAATTAGTGCATTCAGAGATGACTGAATTACTGCCAAGAGTATTAATATGCCCACATGATATCCAACAGTGCTAAACCTGGTCCTCAATTCCCTTACACGTGACATAATGTTACCACATCCAAAACCATCTCATTCAGAGCTCTGGGATTTCTTCACTGCAGTGCATTGCACTTTATGGACATACTTTCGTGTCTCCTGAGATTACTCTCTGTTTCCCTCATTCCACCATCTGCACAGTCTGCTACACCAGGAAGCATTTCAGCAAGCAAGGTTAGTTATGCCATTACAAACTCAGCTAACACCAAAACGCGCACCTTGCAAATATCACTTGCGATCTTAAAGGTGGTTTTAGTTCACTGCAAATAAGGACACATAAAATCTACAAACTAATAGAATCAACAAGCCTAATGTTTAAAGACTAGCAAACATGTCCAAAAGCAAGTAAAAATAAAAAAATGCATTACACAAACTTTCTTTTTATTAAAAGCAAAATAGGATACGCTGGGCAGTCAGAGACTGCATAGAAAGAGAATTAAAATCTTCAACTAGCTTTAAACCAGCCAGTGAGATGTCAAACCATGGCACAACATTGGTGTGTTTAAGAGAAATAATGTTAGTTCTCATGGGTAAAAACAGTGTTGTCAGCATAGTAAGATCATCCTTTTTTTTTTGTTTTGTTTTAATAGGAGAGAAACAGAGAGATGGAGAGAGGGAGGGAAATACTGCTGCTAGGAATACAGTAGAGATGTAAATAAATGATGCCTGAACAGTGATCCATACCAAAGAAAGCATCAAATAACTTTAAGGACAGCAGTGAGCATGTGTATACTTTGAAAGGGATGAAATAGAAACAGGACAGTTTCAGAGACAAAGTAGTGATTGTTTGTCTCTAAAGCGACAGAGCTTTATGGTCCATTTCGAAAAGAGCAAGTGATGATTGCCATAACTGGTTAGCCTAAGTAAAGCCAGAGAGAGAAAGTAAACAACTAACCATTAAATAAGGTACATTCCTACAAAGAGTAGGAAAAAATCACTGTATATCCTGCATTTTGAGAAAAATGGGCACGGTGAAAATATTTCTATGTAACCATTTTTCTTGATTTGTTTTTCAGAAAATATAATGTTACATGTACTTGATTAAATATTGTCTATTATTATACTTGTTTCACATTTTGTGACAACTTCACTTGCAAAAACAAAAAGTGCTGTTGAAATTCAGTTTCTTGAATTTTCAGCAGAAAGGCCTTTGAAATAATACTGCAGAAAGCCTTACAATATAGAAATCAGTAAATCTTATAGCTGAACATTTTTTGCAGCAAAGTTAACACAAATACTCGATGGAATACATCTCCCAGAGATAGTGCAAAATAAATTCAGCAGAAATATGAAACAAAGTAGTTTTTCAGAAGCATTACTGAACAGGTATTGGAATTAATAACAGTTCTCACATGAGAGACCCATATAGTGATCTCAAACTTCAGCTGTGTAATACCAAGGAATGATACTGAATATCTACGTACATCTTTAATGCTCTTTGAAATATCACAGTCTTTCAGAGACAAGACTACTACTTCTTTAGGTACTTTTTCTTTTTCTCATTAGATGGTTCTCCATACCAAACTCAATATAAATTCTCCTTTATCCTTTTTAAAGTGATTAGATTAGTATTTTCCAAAGAAAAATGGGGATTAGTTTGGTACATATCTCCTTGGCATCAGGATGCATTGCAGTATGAGAATTGTCAAGTTTCAATAAATTGTGAAGCAAGTTTATCTAAGGTTACAATAGCATTTATATCACTGAGTATTATCTGACATAAATGTGTAATGCAAACAGCAGAAGATATATATTTTTCTAACTGTCTGTGTCTTCATTAGATCTACTTACCACTATCAGTTATTAGGATCAGCTGAAACCTGCATCAGGATAAGTCCTTATGGACTGAGATTGTATATGTTTCAAAGTACAAACTATTGTAGTTACAGAAACCTATTTTAATTCCTCAACAGAGAAAGGGCAAGTAGACTATAAACTGACTGAGCAAATAAAAGGAAAGTGTAAAAAGGCCAAAGGTCTAATAAGAAAAGGGAGATTTTTATTGCCTAGGTAAAGCCTGGAGTACATTAAGTGTGGTAATGAGATTGGAAGAATGGGTAGATGCACACATATAATACCGAATAGTGTTCACATTCAGCTCTGCAAATAAATAACAACACAGTGGTTTTCTTGGTATGAAGTAACACAAAAGATATGTTTGAAGACGTAGTTAAAAGAGAATGTGTGGAAAAAGGTAGCATTGCTGTGCTGGTAAACATAGTAAAAACAGAATAAAAATAAAACTTCCTTAAGCCAACTTGATAGGTACAAGATACACTCAGTGAAGACAAATTATGCATGCATAATAATCCTACTTAGTAAAAATACATCAGGTATGTAACAGAGTATGGGCATAAATAACACATAGTAAAGAGTGTTGAGAGAAAATGATATGCTTTATCGAACACCTAAAGGCCCAGAGAAAGAAAATAATGATTAGTGTATAGAAAAACATTAAAGTCTGTAGAAAATTAATAAGGACAGTTGCAGGAAGGCAGCTAATAAAATACAGATAACAAGATAAATCAAGATGTACAATAATAAGTTCTACTTACACAGTTATGTAAAGCAAACAGAGAAAGGGAAGGAAGGGGATATTCTGGTGGTGGAGACTAGGAAGTGTGACTGAAAAAAAGAAAAAAAAAAAGACTAAAATAGGGAGAGAAACCAACATCCAAACGGAGGAAGGAAAATGTTAAAATTCTTCCCCATTGTGCACTGAACAGGTAATTAGGCAATTAGAGCTATACAAAGCAGTGAGAGCTCCAGGCTCAGAGGAATTACATTTTAGAGTTCTGCAGAAGGCAGGCAGAGAAATGGGAAAACTATTGGCCAAATTTAATAGCTCACTGAGGGCAAGGAGTACTGGAGGGCTGGAGGGCACATAATGCTGCACCAGTGTTGAGGAATGGAATGAAGAGGACATGTAAAAATCTTAATACCCACAGGAGAGTTACTGGAGACATGAAGACACCAGAAAGAGCTAAGCTTATAAAACCACTAATGTGAAAGCTAGTCAGTGGCAGCTAAAATGGTTTGTTATATCAAAGTCCACAGCTGGATTAATAAACAAAGGTAAAATAGTAAATATGAAGCCTCCATATTACATGAAAACCTTTCTGTCCCTCAGAAGAGCTTGAATTACATACTTCAGACTGATTTCAGTCGCTTTAGGATCCTTTTGTGTGATTGATTTTCTTGCAGTATTACTTTCCAATATTAAATAAGATCATTTTCACATGTGTATTTCACTCATTTATGTGGTTTTCACATATGTAAATTAATCAATAGGGAGGTTTTTAGGGTAAAGGCTAGATTAGCAATCATAGAAATGAAATTCAGTTCATGATTCAAGTATGGATCATAAACAAACCATTTGGGCCCAAGCTCAGCTGTGTAGTTGTCAAGTTAAGCTCATGAATATTATTTTTTGTATATAGAAGCATTTACTACTGAAAAGAACAGAATTCTGACAAGCATTAACACTTGTGAATTACTTCATTAATTTAGATGCTGAGAACGTATTTGTATAAGTTTATTGAATAGGAATTAGATCAAGTGTTTACTTAAAAGTAACTACACACCTAACCTAGCGCTTTATTGAAATAAAGTGAAATATTCTGTGCCTGTGCATTTGTATGCAGAATAAGTGCAGTGGTTAAGCCCATGGGCCGAGCACTTGGCATTAAATTGCAAATTCCTGAGAACAGCAGTTTTCTATATAAAGCACCTGCATCATGGGCCCCTCATCTAATTCAGGGCCTGTAGATCCTACAGGCAGGAGTTTCCGAGTATCAGAGATTGTGCATATAACTTTACACAACCAGTGACTGAATGGAGGATACCAGCTTGAAAATCGGGGGAAATTGGATTCTGGGCACTTAAACCACATGATGTTTCCAGAAAATATGATTTGTTAGTGAGAAGAAAATTCAGGGCGCTGATACAAAAATGCTTCCTAGTTTGATTAAACTACGTAACAGAGATTGATTAAATGTGACAATCACGTGTTGCTTTTGTATACATTGTAAATTTAAGTGTGAGCCCTTGTGCAATTTAAAAGCTGAACAAAATTTATGCCAATGTTGTTGAGAAAATACAGAGAAGCATAAAAAATGAATTAATTTTTAATAGCTTTAGTTTAGGGACTGATAAATTGTTCTTGTAGTTTATTGCACAGAGTACATGGCAGTGATGAGACTGGGATCAGAATATTACCATAAAGACTCAGCTAAAGACAGTCACAAAGCAGAATGTAGACCAACAAAAAGATTTCAGATCACTATGGGTAGTATTTTGAAAGATTGAGAGTGCCTACGTAATATTACACACCACTTGCTTAATTTATGTAGCTATATACTGCAGGATACTGCTAAGCACGCAAGTCAGTGGTGGACAGACCAATTTATGCATTAAGTATCTTTTTGCATATATGCAGCTTTTAAAAATTAACAACAGTTGATAGCATTTCTTGAAGAGTTAACTGCTTATAGTCCAGCTATAAAGAACTTGCAGCAGAAATGTCAGTGAGAAAGCCGTCTGGCATTCTCCTCTCCCTGTCTCCTCCTTTCCCATTACAAAATTGTGCAATAATCAGGAATGAAGATAGATAATTTAAAAAAAAAAAAAAATTATGTTTTCCTTCCTCAGCTGCAACAGTAAAAAGATGACATCCTGAGTTTCAGGAGAAAGAAAATTATGAAGGTTCCTTAAGAATTTCTTTGCTCTTCTTTCTAACTTTCCGGAAGAGCTTAGCCTTTACATTGCCCTGGGAGGAGAGTGGAATAGAGGTCTTCATTTGATTGAGTGAAAAGAAGGCTTCATTGGCAGTTTCTAGTTTTTAACAAACCCAGGGGTGACACATCACCCTTTTTCCCTTTATGACATGCTTTGTACAAGCAGGTGTGGCTGTCTGCTGCTCTTCCACTGCAGCTTAATGTTTGTTTGCATACCTTGTCATGCAGAGGGTTCAATGCGCTTTTTAGGATAAGGAGGGGTTCTTTCACCTCCCACTTAGAATAGAGAAGGTAGATTTCAGCCTCCTTTTAGAAACTTCATCTATGAGGATGTAAAAGATTCAGGTCACCAGAATTTATGAAATTTCAGCTGCTTGCACTTTTCTCTTTTCCTCAACCCTCATAAAGTAACAGCAATGGAAGATACACCTATACATAATGTGTATGTCTCTTTTGCCGTCTCTTTTCAGGTTTAGACACAACCACAGCTGAGTTCAGCCCACCCATGAACGATATCCACATAACTATGAGATCTAAGGGCTTTTCCTATGAATGAAAATTGTAATTGTGAAACAGAAATGACATTTGAAAATCACATATTTCTCCCATATGCACAGGAATGTTAAAGCTCTGGACATGTATCAGAGTATACTCGAACTGTAGGAGGTTTCTGAGCAAATCTGTGGGAAAAGGAAAATATTATGGTTACAGAGACAGCAATAAAAGAGTCAAGTTCTTCCTCCCCTGAGGAAAGCAATACACATAAAAGACTTGTTCCTTGTAAGTCAAAAATGTGTGCACAGATACTAGACAAAATGATATATACCAGTAAAAATAAAATGAAAAGTGTAATGGCTAAGATGTGAAACCTGAAGAGAAAATCGTAGTGAAAATACAGAAGTTTTAAATCAGGCATCAACAAAAGTTTAGTAAACAGTGGACAAACTGCCGTTCACCACAGCAAATCACACAGCTTTCTCCATCTTGTCTTTTTAACACGGTATGTGCGTACACTCATACGCTGTTGGTATCTGCACGACTAGCCATGTGAACATCCTACAGCACTTGCTGACTTACACGTCCTACTGCAAATGGCTGGATTTCACTGCTTGAAAATATAAATTGCTCTTAATAACACTTAGTGCACTTGGGATGTGAGTGATCTTCAAGCTACTTTCATCCCTAAGTGCACAGCATATTTGGTTGCACAAAAAATACTTTTCACTGGCAAACCAAGTAGCAGAGACTTACTTAAACTTTTATACCAATGTCTCTCCTGGCAAATTTAAGCTAATTTTACCCCTTAGGAAGAATGAGTTTCTTAGGGAAACAAGGTGTGAAGATATTACCTGCACACATATGTGTGTATGTCTTTCTGTGGGTTACATTGCAGTAGCTTTTTAACCCACTGACTGATTTCAGGCAAGAACAAGGAGAGAAGGATATATGATCAGTAAGTTACATAGAACGAAGTCTATGCAAAGTTGTTAAAAATAAGTGGTTTGTGTGGAAAAATCTGTAGTATCCCTTACTGAAGATCTTGTTCATCACCAAGTTCCTTTCTCAAGAAAACCTCCAGACTGGGGTAGGACTCAACTATGAGATACAAAACCACGCGAAACCACCGTCCCTTACTTTCAGCCCTCTTATACTGCCATTTATCACTCATTTAAACTCCATGTTTCTTGATATTGGGATGTTAGAAGCAGTGTATGAGTGAAAGGAGAGTTAAAAAGAAAAATAATCTCATTTTTAAAATACTTTTATGCTTTCATTTGGAGTTAAATGGCCTACTACGTTGGACTACAGACTTAAAAGTTTTCTCCTGAACTGTTTCACAGGATGCCATGTCAGTTTAGTGCAATACATTTTTATATCTCTGTCAGTCGGTTTATCTTGCTGTCATTGATATTTGTCTGTCTACATGCAATACTGTGACACATATGTTTCTATTACCAAGTCAGCCACCATAATAGCCAGCCACTATTGGCAATCTCAATGGATAGTCCAAAAAGTCAGAACTATGTCAAAAACTGAAAATTATGCTACTTTCCCCACAACAGGCTCTCACAGAGTATAGCACTTTAGGTTGAGATATCAGATAAAAGCACAGCAGTCTGTTCCATAGAGAAAGATTCCACCAATTCCACTATTTTCGTGCACGCAATATACTGTGTATATGGTTTTGTATTCATAATCCCAGGAGTGGGTACTTTCAGCTTGTTTCCTGCAATTCTTTGCTTTTCTTCAAGCATGTTGGTCTAATACTGAAGATAATAGATTTAGCTAGCCCACACAGTAGAGCACAGTGTAGATATACCCATGTTAGAACTTTACGCATCAGTGTTGTACCTAAACATATTAGACTTCAATGTGGCATTACACTTTAAATTTTTTATGAGGATATATCAAATTCGGTCTGCTACTCAAAAGATCTCTGCATTGTGTCATGTGCGTATACAGTTGTTCTCAAAATCCTGTAACAAACTAAAGGAAAACACGCTTTAAATGTAATGCCAGGAACTAATTTTTAAAATTATAGGAAACAACTGTATAATAAAAGAATATTCTGATCAAATTACTGAAAAAAAATCACTCTTACAGAAAAAGTCTTAATAATCAATAATGCAACTAAAATTATCATACACTGACTCTCTGATGAGGAGAGTGTCATCTCCTTCTCCTGGGAGGAGTTTGTTGTTTATGGTTCCTCCTTCTCACTTTAGTACTCACCTGGGTTTTTTCTATATTTGCTAATATAATCTACATATTTTCTTTATTCCCTGACCCTACTTCCTCTTACTGTGTATCACACATTTTATATTTGTTAGATACTTTTGGTATTTTCTATTTGTTACCCAAAAACCTGTTCTCCTCAGCTCCCAGATCCACATTTCTTTAACTATCTCCCGGTGAGTTGTCTATAGATCCCCAGCATCATCCTGTGCTCACCTTACTCTCTTACAATCTCATTCCTGTACACCACACCCTACAGTGCATCCCATGTCCCTGTTTTCGGAGCATCTGCTGTAATCCCATTCCCCTGTTTCTCTACGTTCTATCATTAGGTTGGGGCCATAAATAATTCATTCTCGACAGCATAAGTACCCGCATCTGCTACCAATATAATATCATAATTATACAAAAAAATAATCAAAAGTAAAACAAACTAGGTATATGCAGTGGGGCATTATAATAATTGCTATTACTAGCAATCGTAAAATCTTACTTACATGGTCCAGTATCCTGTGCAGTAAAATCCCAGGAGAAAACACAATGCTTTTGAAAACCTGACAGGACCTTTCAAAATGTGTTGGGTATGATCCACACTGATGGACAAAGCTAAAACATTTTCTCTTCTTATCCATTGTCTCTTGATGGAGATTGATCCATACCTCTCACCAGCTGTTGGCATGGCACGTACTGCTTTAAAAACAAACAGCTGAATGGAACATGCGTCAAAGCCTTTTTGTACAGCATTTTTGTATACCCTACTTGGAAGCCTATCAATAATATTTTTTTAGACACATGTCTTAGTACGAAAAATAGAATCTTAAGAAGTCAAGTTAACTGAAAGGAGCAGATGTTTACATTGGTGCCCAAGGGTGCCTTAGCACTTCAGCATTGTGTTATTATTGCCTACAATCTACTTCAGACACTTATATACTACAGAGGAATTCCCCAGTGGCTAACAGTCAACATCATGGTTTGATAACATAACCAAGTGCAGTTGCATTTCTGATCTACCACTCGGAAACACGTAGCACTGTGATTTCGTTTTGTTACAAGGGTTCTGAATCGTCAAGCCTAATATAAAAGGAGATCAAATTAACAGAGACTGTAGTTGACATCACCATTACACATGGGTTCTGATTGTCAGTAAAGATGATAAAATCTATGATATGTTTCTTTGAATCATAATCAGTTCTTTTTCAAGTTTTCCCTCATTACATGTTTTATTCAACCATACAAGTATAAATGTTAGGTTTCAGTGAGGAAGCTTATGGCAAGGTCATTAGCTTATTAGACTGCTGCAGTCAGTAAGTAATGTAAGCCTTCAGGAAATGAGTAAACCTCCTATGTATCTGAGCAAGAAAACTTCACCTTGAACAAACTGTAAGACTTCAGGTTACAAAAGTAGATACAACCACAGCAGAAATATGTTTTCCTAAGTTCAAGTTCTTCGACTATACCTCTTTGCCATTAGTTTAAATGTGACTTGAAATATTTTATTTTAAATGCTATCTAAAAATAAATCAATTTTTAGATGCTGTAATAATTGCTTTGTTATAAAGTAAAGTCACGGTATCTAAGAGACTGATTGAAAAGAAACTGCAGCTTCCTTAAGGGAGTACATGGTCATTTAATTTAATTATCTTATTCCAACTGGTTATAATATCCAAAGGGAAACTATTTCTAAATTTACTTTTTATTAAAACTTAATTCAAGCAAAGATAGCCAAAATTATATATACTGCAAATATATTTTAGCTTTAGTGCCACTGTCAGACTCATTACCCGTCACTTCAGAAATCAAATGAGGAGAAAGTCCTGTTCTTCTAAAATACCAGAAAACAAATACAAAAACTGAGACTGTAAAAAGGAAATTATTTGACACAGATCAAAATGAATTGGCAATTATATTAGTGATACTTTTTTTCTACTTTTCTTAATACATTTCTGTGAACTCTCAGAAGAGGAACGAACTCCCAGGGGGGTTATTCTGATGCATCTTTTCCTTTCCAACTATTTGCAGTGCCATATTCAGTAAGTAATGGCAATTCCCTATCATTTATCCCGTTTGAGTCCTAGTTGTGCACAACTGGTACCCAGCAGTGATTTTCTGGGAGACATGAATACATACATCTGAAGGGAAAAAAATCTTCTGAGGGCTGATGGTACATATTGTAGGCGAAGAAAAGATTGTTAGATATATATCACATTGTACTGCTTTTCCACTGCCACTTTTAAGCCTGACACTGTACTATAATAATCGTTAGTTACAAATACTAACCACTTGAGGATAGGTACTCAGTTTGGCAAACCATTACAAATAAAAGTGAACAAGGCCATTAGGAATTGTTGGCAGCAAAACTCTTCAAAGCCCTTAAACCTTAACTGCACCTGGCTTAATTGGGAAATGCCCACTTTGTACAGCTGCAGCAAAGACACATTTTCTTCTTTTCTTGAAAGTAAATAGCTGTTTTCATCCTATCTTCAAGGTGACATGTCCCATGCTACAGGGCAATTCTAAGATAAGAGGTATTTTTAACTCTCCTTGTAGCTCTTAATACAGTTATGGCCATTACACAGCACATTAGTTTTTCGCAGGGACGTTCTTAGTGATAAAGTAGGCTTGGGGCCTATCACAGTCTGTGATTTTATTCTTCCAGCACATCCCTGCTTTTGGTACTTAAGATATGTTTGATCTTGTACTTACTTTTTAGTGCATTTTGTCCCATTTTTATTCCATCACTTATTTGAATCCTCTTCCAAATATTTTTCTAATATTTTTTCTGTTACTTAATTATAATACAAATATTTTGAAGTTGAGGTTCAATATTTTGAAGTTAAGGATTATTTTTGCCACAAGAGTAATATTGCAAAACTGATGCCTATGGCATTCAAAAATCCATATAAAAACAAGTAACCTATTGGCACATTCAGCAGCTGGAAAATGGAATAAACCTGTGTTCTGACTTCTTAGCGTTGGAGGACATTTAATCCATCTAGTTAAATCATCATTCAGTCAGAGTCTTGTTTGGTTGAGATATCTTTCCAGGATAGACAGATCATCTTGTTATGTTGACACACCAAAATATGTAATCTATCGGTCTTGTTATCTCTATCAAAAACATTCTCCTGACTTTTATTTGTATGCGTGTTCATTTTTCAGCCTTGTTTTTACTATGTGTTTTTTTGCTATACTCTTGCAGCTTTTGATACTTTCTTTCCCCCCCTGTAAACAGGTTTTTGCAACTTCTCTTTTCATCTTCATTACACTTAAAGTCTATAACTTTTGATCTAGTATTTAGCTTTTTTTATATTTTTCCAATTTTTCAACATTTTTTTTAAGTGACAGCGTAACAGGATAGGGTATTCTTCAATCCCATGTATAATCATAACATTTCCCCTGGTTTCTATTCTCTTCTATGTTTTCAAGTCACGACACCACACAGGGAGCTCATATTAAAATACTTGCATATTACCCTGTCAAGATTCTTTCATAGTTGCTATTTAGTAGTCCAGCCTCTCACAGATAGGGGCTTCCTTCCTTTTTTTTTTTTTTCCTATGGATACATTTTTGCATTTCCATGCAACCACCTCAATACTGATCCTGCTTTTGGCAGTACTGCCAAGCATCTTTTTGTCTCCAAGATTTAACAAAAATGAATTAATATTTTCCTCCAGATTATCCCTATTCTGTATCATTAAACCTCACTACAAGCTCATCAATGCAAAGCTGACTCTTCACTACATCACTGTGCCAGGTTATGTCAGCACTGCCTCAATCTCTTTAAATTTTTCATTTCATTTGTATCACCTAATTCTTAAAGTTATTCAGCAATGTCAAATGTGCAACAGAAACCTCAGTATCTACAGCTAATTTTATCAATGATTCACACAGACCTGTAAAATATAGAATCAAATTTGTTTGATCAATCCAGATTTCCAGAAAATTATATCCCTTCTTACTGAATATATAAGCTTTTCTGTCTATTTAAAAACCAAATCCTATATCGCTTTTGCCTGTTAGTGTTTTCAGACTATACAGCCCAGTTTTCCACTTCCCTTCTTTAAACACTAGTACAGTATTCACATTTTTCAGCATCTTACAATACCACCAGTATTCAATTTTTATTATTAATTATCACCAGTACCTCCCACATTATTTTAGGACCCTTGACTAGGAGTTATTAGGACCTTTAGATTTTAAAAGGTTGGCCTGTAGTTCATTTTATTCTTTCCAGTTACTAATGGACCAGAAAGTACTTTATATGAGTGTATTATCCTCATCCTTCCAAATAAAGAAAGGAATATTTATTCAGCACTTCTGCATTTTCTACATCACTGCTACCAATTTTACCACCTCCACCTATTATATTGCTCATATCAAGCCTTAGATTCATTTTGTATCTAATATACTATAAAAACTGATTCATATTACCCTTAGCAATTCCAGATATGGATTTTTCCCTGATATCTTGAGGGTTTTTTCCTCATGAATCTTCCCATTTACAACAGTCATTACCTTATTTCATTTTATCTTAAAACCCTCTATGGTTTTCTTTATTTCTAATTGCTGTCATTATTGGTCCCTGAAACAAGCATAGGCTTTATAACAAAAGTGGTGTTCCTTTTCCCTGTAGTTGTACAGATATCAGATATACAAACTTGTCTTAAAGAATTCCCCCTTTTTATTCCCATTCCCTCTATTTCCTTTTTTGCCACTAATACTCATTCACACTCTTCTGATTTTGGATCAATTTATGATTTAGACACACACATATATATTATATATATGCATATATATATGTAGATTGATTGGCACTTTCCCTTGCTTGTTTGCACAGTAAGTATTCAGGTCATAAAAATTAGTCTCTAGGCAATCACTGAAATCCAGGTGATTTATTTACCTCCAGATTTATCTCATGTTGAGTGCAATACCTTCTGCATATGAAGTATTTAATTATACTCACAATAGTGAGTCAATGCAGAACCATTGCATCTGAAGGGTACAGTTTTATATGTGCACATGAACTCATGAGTCTGACACTTTTGCTCCTTAGATGTTTTCATTTAAGCTGTGTTTTCATTTAAAATATGTTTTTCCTGTTAAAGAGGTTGTTTCATTAGTGATAGTCTTTCTCTATTTTTCTTTTTTTCTTTGTATTGCCAGTACCCACTTAGCTTTATAATTTACATTTTTGATCCTCAGCTACTATGTGATACAGGTTTTTAAATGATTGCTACAGCTTTGTTGATAATGGAATTCAGATAACCTGGCATTTGGAGAGAATTCTGTATAATGTAAACTCTGTCTTAGTTATTTATATGTATTAATTCATTTGCTCTTAGGCTGTGTTGTTGAAATATTATTACCACCATTTTAAGTTCATCTCCTGCTAACCAATTATTTCTGACAGAGATGGCTGTGAACCAAAATCATACAGTCCGAATAACAGATTATAGATTTTCAAAATTCTGATCCTATGCTGTAGAGCAAAACCTGGTTTACTGCACACAACATATTGACTAAAGTCTTTTTCATAAAAATGTTGTTGCAGGAAAGAGGGAACTACAGCCTTCCACTCCTGTGCAAGCAAGGGACCAAGGAATAGGGCTCCCAAATTGTTATTTGAGCATAGGATAGCTGTGTGCTACTCAAATATCAGTGGTGTCTTTCCCTGGATCAGCCTCAATATCCTGCTTCATGGTGTTCTGCAAATACTGCTGCTGAGGATTATTTCACGGTCAAAGGGACTTGAATTCCCCCTGTAGGGGGATTTCCCCATAAAAGCTTCCTTTTCAGGAAAAAGAAACAATTATTTATCTTTTTCTTTCTTTTTTTTCTTTATTTACCCAGTACTTGAGTGTCCTACTTGGACCATGCAGGAAAGAAGTCCATCGCTTATGTTACTATGATACTGAACCAGAAGAGTGTCTTGGTGTCCTCTTTAGCCCTATGTGCATTTCCAACCACAATGTAATAGTCCGAAGGACTCTCACTGTTCTGAAGTCTTGGCTACAGAAAAACTGTGCTGATTGACAGGCACAATTTTTCTTTCCTCAAGTAACTTCAATAGCTGAATCAAATAATAATTGTAGATACTTCCACGAGAAAGGTCAATTTTGACAAATGGCTCCTTGAAAAACACTGAACATACTTCTGCCTTGTCATCTTGCAACTTTATTATAAATTACCATATAGTAAAAAATACAGCCTCACTGCAGTGAGTGAAAATCTACCTTTGGAAAAAAACTTATCCAGTCTGCCGAGTTTTTGTTTGTATTAAATCTGTATTACCTGTTTTCACCAGCTGAGAATCTGGCATCCCATTTTTAATAGCAGAGATGTGGACAATTAATTAGAGCTCTTTTTGAAGAAAAATGGGAATTAGTAGCCTTTCAGAGCTTGGGCATGTTCTCCAAAGTAGTCACCTAAACATGTGACAAGTACTTCTGTACTTGTTCTCCCTCAATAGCTCAAACATAAATCTCTTATGTTATCCTGGAAAATCCCATGGAAAACAGATTAACAAAGAAGCTTAAAATCAATTCTAATATTTTAAGGTCTTGCCGTATATGGGGAATCTACATGTGAACAAAGAGAATGCTCAAAAGCCAGTGAGCACACACAGTAACCAAGGTGAATTGCCAAAGATTAACTTCTGCCTGGCCCAGGCTGTAGAAGGAGACAGACGGGAATGCATAAGCTCTCCTCCTGAAGCTATGTATCCAACATCTTTCTCAAAGAGTTCGACAAGACATGATTTTATTCTGTTGGCTAGAAGTCAGGCTTACTGCTCTCTATAGCCTAGGGATAAAGGAAGAACAATACAATGTTTCTAGTCTGTTGCTCTTAGTATTTTATGCCATATATTAATTGCCACCAAAACTAGAAATGCTAAGCCAGAATTTCATTTGCTTGTTTGCTTACTATGTCTGTCTCTGCCCAATGAATATTCAATAGTTCTTACAAGGAATGTGGTCCCGGAATATAGATTTCCCCATACTAAAATATGGTTTTCTGGCAAGTTCACTGTGTTTGCGAAGGATGTTATGACAGCTGGAGCCCATCCTCAGGACAAGGGTACACCAGATTATTTGAGAACACAAAAGCAACCAGAGGAGGCCAGACCAGAGATCTGCCTTGCCCTGTTTCCAGCAGATGGTTCCCTGGTAACATCCTGGAGCTGCAGAAGTCCTTGCCAGCTTCTGCCCTGCAGGCCTCCTCTGCCATCCCATACACACACAGGGTGAGGAGGCTCCAGCCAGTCTATCTGTAAACCAAACCACAGAAATTTGCTCATGCTCCATCCCTTCCATTTTCTTTCCTGTGTCCTGACACACCTTTGCCCAAGGGGAGAGGCCAAGGAACCCCAGCAAGCCACCCTGGGCTCAGAGCTGATTCACTTCATACTAGAGATGTAAGGTGGAACCTCTTCGTGGAGCAGTGGGCATGGCCGTGTTCATGGTGTGGTTCACAGGGTCCTTTAGAAGGTGGCTGTAGCACATGTGCGTTGAATAGGCTGCAAACATTTTTAGGGTCCACCAGAACCCTTTACTGAAGTCTGGCTGTGCTTTGCCATCAATCATTTTAATGACATCCCCAAGGAATACCTGGTAGTAACTGAAGATTTCTGTTATTGTCCCTAAATGCCTGTCTGATCTTTGTCAACATATCACTGCCAGAATCAGCCTTCTAAACAGAAGGTCAATAACTAGCTTGTTTCAGAGCTCAAATTCCATTCTTTACAGATTTTATGCTATCTTTGAGACAGCCAATCAGTTAATTTCATTTGACTGTAGGTTCTCTCTTTGCTAAATGCCTCATCAAATTGCAGTTTATTACATTTTTCTTGTGTGTGTTTTATCATGATATTGCCATGTCCCGTCAATTGTCTTCCTTCCACAAAGTTTCCACCATGCTTCAGACAGCTTACTGCTTTTAATTTTTGGAGCAGACATCACAGTTCCCCCATCATATTTCTTAGAATTACAACATTCATGTAAAAACATATTCATCACTATCTGGCTTCTTTTTCGACAGCCTATTGATGACAATCTGTTTGTCTTCCATTCTCTTATTTTATTATTTCCATGCTCTTTACTTGAGAATACAGGTTTTCAATGTCTTAATCCACAGCAGGAACATCACCTCAAAGAGTGGTTTGTTCTGTACCAGTTGTTTCCTTGACTTTGCAGTTTGAAAACTCAAACACACCTTTGTTCCCTCACAACTCTGCTGAAGCCTATCCTTCCTAAACAGGTTCTGATTATCTGAAAACTATTTTCAGTTCCTGTTCAATCTGAGCCATCATTCCTCAATTGAGTAGGATTTCAGTAGCCAACAGGTGTAACAAAAATACTTGGTATCCGCACATGAAAATGAAATTTCATATAAAACATTTTGCATCCCAATACAGTGCATTGTTAAGCTGAGACATGCTAAGGGAAACCAGAGCCCAGTCAGATATTTCATTAAAACCAAGGGATGAGCCAAGAACTTCTTGAAAGGAGTAATAAAACCCACAAATTTTTGGATAAGCAAATAATGGTCTTTATTTCCTAATGCAGGTGACCAAAAACAAATTAAGGTTAAGTAAGACTGAAGTTTCCTCTCAAGAAAAGGTGACAAAAGGTGTTGCAGCAAGACTTTAAAAAGAACTTAGGAAACATCATCTTCTGCACGGGATGTCTGGAAGTTCAATATAACAAAACAATGGCTGGTTTTGTGTATTTTCCCCTACATATTCAGGGAAAAAGAACTTTGTAGGCAGTTTTAGCAAATAAACAAGACTGTATCAGATATATACTTGGTTGAGTCCTGAGAGCTTATTTTAAAAAAGGTTTGGGTTCATCTTTTGAATCAATGGAACAGCAACACACAGTTGAAGTTCACAAAACTTAATTGTGTAAAAACAAAAATTTATCTAAAACACAGTGTCTCAGGCCATAACAATTTCTCACCTTTTTTTCAGTGCAATTAGTGCAAATAATAGCCTGCCATGTTAAACTGGGTGACCAGAGCCCTCTTCTCTCTTTTCTTGAGACAATAACAATGTTAATGGAAATCTACACAATCTTATCGCAATCATCATTACAATAACTCTATGACAGGCTGTCATATTAAGGTATCCCCCATGAACAGGAAACCATCTATTCTTGAATAAATATTTGACAATTTCTAGTGAATATGACTCCTACACTATTTAATACAAAGGATTTACAAAGATTTCGTATCTTTTCTGTCAAAACTGTAATGGAAAGAAATTATCACACATTTTCAGAGAGAGTACAAGAAATGTTTCCCTTGTCAAAATTCCTCTGCTAATCATTATCTACCTCATGCTATACCAGTGGATATAGAAGCCTCCAATAAAATTTCAATGAAGATTACTGTATTTAGGTATTGAAAAATAACATAAAACAACTCACATCCACTGAGCTCCTGAACTGTTTTCTGCTCAATCTTATTGTGAATATTGTTACTAAATTTGTCATTTAAGTGCATGCAGCTGCTGAATTTATACAGTGGATATTTATAGATACTTGATATTCAGGTAATGAGAACAAGATAGTAAAGAAAAAATTCTAATTTATGTATGTAAGCCTGTATCACCTGAATTTTATTTCAGGGGGTTCTATTTATTTATTTCATTAACCACATGAACATAAATAATGTATTCATTCAGAATAATAAATAAATTCCAAGTGTGCAGTATTTTATTTAAACTGTATAACATGTTGTGCATTCTAGACACTTTAATTCTGCTTTCCAGGCTCATACTGCTGATTAAGGATAATTTTTTATTAACTGAATTGATAAAGTACCCAGCCCTTACTCCATACCATCTTCATGGTACCCATGTCCTACACTTTCCAATACATTCCAATTAATCTCCACCCACTTTTCCTGTCTTTTGATATACACACAGAGATATGATTCCCTTAGTCCATGGGCTACCCCTCTAAAATGTCTGTTGAGTTCATTTGGTCCCTGGCTTGGGGCTCCATCTGTCATAGTAGTCTCTCAGGGCAGGGAAGAAGGCTTGTGGTGTTGGATTCTTGCATGCCACATCTGGAGCTTTTACCTTCTGTTATCTGGTGCGGCCGATGCCACCAGTTTACAAGTTGAAGATGTCGACATTGAGGAAGTTGCTGGGGGCAAGTTGATGAAGCCAGTTCTGGTTCCTTCCCCACTGCACTTTTCTCATTTTCATTAAAGTTCAGTCCTCATTAATCTGGGTGATTCTTACTGTAGTATCATGGATACGGCATGTAGTAACCATTGTAGTGATGACATACACTATTACATAGCAATATATATATGTATGACCAAAAATGTCTACCCCAGCATATTTTTTTATGTGCACTACAGGGACTTTATGCCCTTATTAATGCTTATTTCTATTAGCTGAGACACTGATTCATTAGGGTGGGGAGCAGGACATAACTCTTCTGCATCACTGGAACTCCTGGAACAGTTTCTTGAATAGTTTCTTGGCTGGGTTGTCTGGCAGTTTCTCTACAGCTGAGACACAGGCCTGTAGGGAGGAAGAGAGACTCTCTTCATATTGCCAAAGTTCACCAGCCAATTCATCTACCATTTGTTCCTCCCTGTCTTCCCAGGTCAGTACTGCCAATGAGTTGGCATATGGCGATAGTACATTCTGTACAAAATTCTGCCACAAGAGTCATGTGTGCTGGACTTCATCTGGATCTTTGGATAACTGCTAATTGTTCAGGTCATGATAAATCTCCTCCAGCATGGCTAATTCTTTCAGGTACTGGATGCTTCTCTCCATGGTGATCCACTTGCCTGGATGTCATATAACATCTTCCACCAAGGGATACCTTTCCTTCATGTCTGACAGGACATGCCTCCAGAGGCTGAGGATTTGTGCGCATTTTCCAATGACTTTGTCAATGTTTCCATTCCCTAGAAAAGAATGCCAGCTGTTTGGCTTCCTTACCCTATAATTCCAGACTACTGGCCCCATTATCCCAGCATCGGAGCAGCCATCTGACAATATGCTCTCCCAGAAAACAGCTGAAAACTTTTCACATACCTCAGAGCTCACTCAGGGATAGGAATCAGGTGGATACCACTTGGTTCATGAGTTCTTCCTCTTCCCTCAGCAGTGGCCACCTCTCTTCCCTCTTCTGTTCTCCTGATAGCCCTGGTTTGGAGTAGTCTGCCTCCTCCATTTCTTCTTTGCTCCCTCTTAGAAGTATCTTCTTCAGCCCTTACTGAATAAGCTGACATCAGCTTCCAAAATTTCTTGTTTTGTACAGGAACAACTGATACTGGCATGGGTTCGTTCTCTGGTTCACTCACCTGTTGCAGGGGTTGGAGCAACCGCAGTGCCTGTTGCGGGGGTCGAGGTAAGTGCAGTGCTTGTCACGTTGTCGTGGGATCCAGAGACAGAGTGATAGGGCAGCTTGGTGGACACCTGGCATCCAGCCAAGGACAACCCACCGCACAGGCTCATACTGTTAATTAATGCCAATATTTTTATTAATTGCATTGATACTTGTTTTATTAATTTCTGATTAGTTTGGATTTCACTAGTTTAAATACATATGGATATATATTATAAACTTAGATTAACCTATCAGGGCCTTATTTCATATTATATTAATAATTTATATTATATTAGGAACTTACTATACTAGAAACTTAGTAACTGCCTTTTTTCAGGAGAAGGGGAGTAATTACTTAAATACTCTTTTGATATAAAGATTAATAAAAAAATTAAACATCTAGTAAAACTAATGTTCCCTATTTTGGTCTCATTGCTAAACAAAGGGCCAGAAATCATAATCATGCACATCTTAAAAGGGCATTTTGAGTTGAAGAGTTCACAAGAGTTATGACTGAGCTAGATAAAAGTTAATTTTTTAACATTTAAATTAAGAAATCCATGTAATTACTGGAATTTCATTTGCATAATCAAGCAAATATTTCATTCTTACAGTTCCAAAATACTTCTGAAGTTTTCACTAGCACAAATAAGTTCTCTTTGTCTTCTTCATCTTTAACCTTAATACAAACCTTTGGTTTTTAAAGTCTGTTTTCCTGACTCCTTGGCTTATTGCAGTATCAATTTGATCAACAGCAGGATCAATTTGAATCCAGAGCACACGTTTCTTTTCTGCATTTTCTTTGGTTTTAAATAGCAATTTTGTTAGTTATTCCAAGGATAGGTACCATTTGTCTCCATTAGTGCTGCCTTTTGTTTTTCCTCCTACATAACATCCATGCTTTTTCCCTTTCTCTCTTTTCAGCTTGGGAAAACACATACAAACAAACCATTCTGTTCACCTTCCCTACAATATACCTTTACCATGAAACACTCAAGATACTGTCCTTTGGCATGGAGTGGGAAGCTGTAAGCTATAGTCCCTTAGCCCTCTCCTAAGTAATATTCTCCATGGCTGGAAACCTTCCCATTTAGCAATGCAGGAGGCACATGAGCTGTGTGACACCTATTCATTACTTATCTTGATCACAGTTTTATGAAATAATCAGTCTATTTGTCCATGTGTGTTTATTATTTAATATTTTATTTCTTTAGCAGTTGAGACGGCCAGAATTCTGATTAAAACCTGTGTAGAGAGGAAGAAGTTCATACCCCAGCGTATTTGTCAGGCAGATTGCTCTGGGAAGAGGAAGTTGAAGGTTTTCTTTCCCCTGATCTCAGCTCCCGGGCTCAGGGAGGAGGTTTTTCTCCCCCAGACTTTGGATTTATTTCTGCTTGCCATCCTGGAACCTGGCTGTGTCCGCCCACAGGTGGTGAGATCCTGTATCATTTGTTTTATTTCTCTGCTCTTTTAATTACTTAATAGCAATAGCATTGTTAGTAACTCTGTAAGTTTCATTTATATAATCAAATAGTTCTTATCTCAACTTCTACAAGCCTCCCTTGTTTTTTGCTGACCCTTTCTCACTGGGAGCGGGAGGTGGAGTGATAGAGCGACTGGTGGTGCTTAATTGCCCGACAGGGCTAAACCACAACAATGGCATAAAAATTAGTGGGGTTAAAAATACTAGGAAAGGCTGCAGGAAATTCAGGTGAATGATAAACACCTTTCTTCATATGAAGAAGGATTAAAATGGTCTTCTGTGATGCACATAGTATATTCTGTAATTGTGGGGACACAGTTCCTTGCACTGAGGCATGCTGTGCCTCTGCTCTCCAAAGGTTCAGCACACGTGCCATCACTGGGCATACCTACAGCTACAGAGAAGGAGCTGCCTTTGTGCAAATGGGTTGTGGGGTTCTACATCTTTTTAATCGTAGGAACAGCAATGGATAGCATAAAGTATTTAGTGCTGCTTCCTCTCCTTTCTCAACTCCTGTACAACTTCAGCTTGGAGCAGGGTGGGGTATAGATCAACGTTAAATTAAAAGGTTCAGCTAGAATAATTTCTCAAATCAAATGTTATGTCCATGAAAACAAAGAATTGGCAGTGGAAGTGCTGACATAATTACAGCAAAGTAAACAAACACTTCCATACTTAGAAGTAGGTAAACTGGTGCTTTTAAAACTGCTTCCCTCCCTCTGGGAGACCAAGGGGGCAGGGGTTCATATTAAACACAGAAATCGGGACTTTGGAGGCTCAGCTGTCATTACTCTTGTGCAGAATTCTGAGTTTCTCTTACTCCAGTTTCATATTTACAGCACTGCAGGGTATGAAGTGACACTCAAACCCAAAATAAATATATATGTATTTTTTAATCTCAAGCTGAATGGGAAAACAGCGTGTATAGAAAGTAATAAGGTGTAGCTCAAGTCTAGTGTGAAAATGAACAAATCACAGGCAAGCATTTTTTTCAAGCTTACTTTCTGATGTGTTTGTGTTTTCTGATGAAAGCTGACGGGTAGAACAGTTTGCTTTTTAAGAGACTGATGGAGTCCCAGGAAGACAGGTGACAGGAGCAAACAAAAACAATAGAAACATCAGCTCTACCTCCCCTACTTCAAAGAAATTTTGTCATAGGGCATGATTTTCTTTTCTTTTCTTTTCTTTTCTTTTCTTTTCTTTTCTTTTCTTTTCTTTTCTTGCTTATGAGACAATGGTGGAGGAAAGAGGTCCCAAGTTTATTTTTTGATTCAAATTTTGGGTGTCTTTCTTTTCACTTCTTAATTAAGGAGGAAAATCTCATGGCATGTTTTGTGAGTATGGTGGGACAGAGAGACACATACTATAGACGCATATGAACAGGACTGTGAGTCTAAACTCCTGGCACTAAGAAAGCAGAAAGGATTTTAATGTAGCCTTAACTAATATAGGAAATGAACAAGCTGCCTTTTGTTCTAACATCCTTATAAGATGCTTCAGTAATAACTGTTCTTTAGAAAGGCTTTATTCCCACAAGGGAGAAAGATGCTATTCCTGAAAGCTCTATGTGACTGACTTGAAAATAGATAGAGGAGAGAACAAAGCTTTCTCCTTTCAGCTCATACAGGAATGTTAAATAGCTTATCACAGATACACAGAACACAGGGAGAAGTGTGTCTGAAAAGGCCTCTTTACCTGGCCCCAAAGCTTCAGATCCATGGCTGAAGAACTCTTTTTTTTCCCTTCCTAAAACACAAAAGACTGGTTTAAGATATCATGAGACTGTTGGTTTAATTTTAAAAAGTGGTAGAAAGAGTGAAATAATTTCTTGAGATGCCCCTGAGTCATCTTCAGGCTTTCCTTTGCAGCATAGGGCCATACATATGGTTATAAAGGTTGGAGTTCTCAAACTCTTGTGCAATAAAAACAGTTCTAAAAGTGAGACTTAAAACATATACAGCCATCTGCACTACAAGGACTGATAGTTTTGAATGTAAGCAGGGAATTTTATTTATGAGTATTCATTTGCACCATACAAATAGGTCCTCAGAACAACAGATCATTTTGACAGGTACCTGGTAAAGCAAATAAGAAAATTACAAAAAGATTTACTAGTCAATCGTCTGTATCAATAACAATCCCTATGTTTGGAGGATTATGTGGTCTGTCATCTCAGAGCTCCTACAAGAATTAAATAGTACTTCAAATCAGGGAGGGAGAATTTGGAGAGAAAGGGAAAGATGGGGAAAGGAAAACAAATAACTCATTAAAGACGGTGTTCAAGAAGACATAGATCAGTCCACAAATACAAATGTACAACAAAGAGTTAGGACATGACTTGCTTTAGCCCAAAACCCAGGAGATTTATAGCTAGTATTATTACCCTTGGCCTTAAGTAGTTTATATAAAGCACTAGACCTATACTGGGAAGGGCACAAGTCCTCACTGTCGGAGACGATTCAGATACAAATGCAATAGGACTTATTAACAAATCTTGATGTATTACTGTCATTTAGTAGACTCTAATGTGTTATTGTCCTTTTTTTTTTAGTCATTCTTTACTTTTAAATCCTTTTACCTCCTATTCAGGTCATGACATCTAAAGTACTGTGGAGTCCCACAAAGATAATATTCTGAAATTAATTCATTGTGCACTAGATGCCCACAAAGTCTTAATTTTGGTTAACAACTGCAGCATCTGTCTCCAACATTCAGAACGTATTTTCATATTCTTACCAGTGCTACTGAATTCTCAAGCAACAACTTATGATCCTAGCTGACCCCCTCCATGGCCCCCCAACACCAGTGAATGTTGTGTGATTTGCAGTCATTTATTTCCAAGGCAACACTGCATAAAAATAGGATGAATTCTATCTGATCAGTGAAATACATGGCCTAAGAACAAACACATTAAGTTTTAAATTCTTTTCAGGGAATAAAAGTGTTCATCCTTGCTCCCTTTAATCTTGCATATATGCATAGTTCCATGGCCTCCTGTGCAAAATGTAACCAGAATCAGCACTGCTGTGTCTAAACATACTCCAAGACAACTCAAGTCATTGTAGCTGCTGAATTACCTGCAGCTTGTGTCCAGAGGCCCTATGGTTGGCATGTTAAATGGATTAAATGTTCACATTGATTATATGGATCCACATTGCCTCCCAGATCTCCCTTCAAAACAAAACCCAAAATATATACTCCTACTAAATTTGATCTAACTTTAGAAGGATATCATCTATATAATTAACTTAATTTTCTTAGTTCTTTTCAAATAGCATTCTAAAAAGAAGGGATTCAACTTTAATGCGACAATGTCTTTCTTTAAAACATGAATTAATCTGGCAAAAGAACCTCAACGTTTTAGGTCCAGAATACGTTGCACCCTTGCAGTCTGTATCCTAACATAGGATTGTCACTGATAACTGGTCTCTTAGCCAGCTTCCAGCCTAAAATCCTGCTACCACCCTCTCACAAAACCTTTGCAAACATGTTACATGGCTTTTGAACCCAGGAAGTCCCAAAGGTTCGTATGGATCGTGCCAAATTTTGCTTTAAGGCAGTTTTTAAAACATTTCTTTTACAGTGGAGGTATAGGCGAGACCAAAATACTATTTTCCTCTCCAGTGTCATTTCACAATTGCCCGGGTTTTTATTTTCTGTTTGCAGCACTTGATCTCTGAGCTCCAATGCCCGGGAGGCCACCCGTGGGTTCATAGACAGCTGGTTAATCATTCCATTCAGCCAGCTCAATTTTGATGGTCCTCGCTTTGCCATATAGAAAGATTTGCCTCAGTGCACCATTACCTTGCTTGAGAATCACAGTCACGTTGTCATGTGAGCCCAGCAATCACGACTGTGGGTAATGCACTCTTCAGCAACAGCAGCATGAAAGAATATTGAAAAGCCTAGCAGAGGCAAGATTTAAATGGACAGCCATGCAGTGAAAAGTGTGTTTTAAGGACCTCAGGATGCCTGTATGACGGCAAGCCCTCACCTGTTTCACCTCCGTACCTCTTCAGTAAGGAATTCAAACACACGCTGGCCCCAGCCATCGAGTTGGAGGTAATTGCTGTACATGGCAGGCCCTCTAGCAGGGTTAGTCAGATGTTTCCAACAACAGGCAGAAGGTACAGACAGCATCAGAGGGGAAGCCCATTTAAATGGGGAAAAAAAAAAAAAAATCATAGAGGCAGGGCACTTAACCCCTGGAACAGATAACGCTGGAGAAACAGACCCTGCACCTGGACAAGTAGCCTTCAGGCTATAACCTAACAGTCTTCTTACGGACAACTCAGAGAGAAAACTGTAGAAAAATCAAACCAACCACTGAAAATACAGCTTGGCAAGCAGCCAATGGCACTACATCATTTCCATAAGTTATACTGGGACAGAATATTATATGTTGGAAAATAAAGAAATTCAAGGCAAGTGATAAGAACAAACCCTAAACAGCCTGCCCTGTAGCTTTACTTCATTCCTTAGCAAGCTGTGTATTCAGCATCAACCTGAATCTACCCTCCATGGGTAGATAACATACCTCCCTATGCTACAAAATTTGACCCTTTTTCTGCTGAGGGTTAGTCACAGAGGATTTGTTCCTGATGTTATCCTAGTCCCTAAAATAATGCTAGTAACAGGTTCCTGGTTTTAGCATGTTCCTCCTATCCCTCCGGTCAAGCTGACTGTTTTTTACCTAATGAAATCTGAAATTCCTCCTGAAGTACATGAAGGACAGCAGTCTCACGAAGGCCAGCAGTCTCACTAGGAGCAATTCAGAAGAAGCCAATGCTTAGAAATGAAATACAGATATAATAAAGAGAGCAAATATTTACCCTGTCAAGCAAACCATACTATGAATTTAAAAAAAAAAAAAAGACATCCAATACTTTGCTCTGCATTCTGCCAGAAAGAGACCTTTTGCCCTCCTGGAAAAAGTGTACAAACAAAAGTCCAATAACCACAATTACTCTTTAAATAAGCAATAGTAAAATAATGATTGTATACAATAAAATGGCTCACAGCATTACATTCCCTCAAACATACCTGGAAAGAAAAAAAACAGCCACACAAAACGCTTCTCATTTTCCTTGCTCACTAAGGACTAGCCGCAGGATGACAAGGACATCTCATCATGACGTGTACAAGGGCAGAAAATCCTCTTTGCTTTAATATCATAATTGGAAAAAAAAATCTCATTCTCACAGATTCTGTGAAGCCATGCTCTTGATAGCATTGCTGTACATACACC
>NW_010230080.1:37818-81350 GCF_000690775.1 Eurypyga helias | reverse complement strand
TAGGCAGTGCCATCCTTCAGGCTTTCAAAAACACAGCTTACAACACCAGCAAACTGCAGCATCTTCTACCAGTTACTCTGAACCTAATTGTTGAAGTTTAACCCAGCAGACAGCTAAACAACACACAACCATTCACTGACTCTCCCCTCCTCTCCCTGCAGCAGGATGGAGGAGATAATTGGGGGAAAAAAAAAAATAAATGCAGGACCTTGCACTTGACCTTGTTGAACTCCATGAGGTTGGCAGTGGCCCACCTCTCCAGCCTGTCAAGGTCCCTCTGGATGGAATCCCTTCCCTCAGGTGTGTCAAATGGACCACACAGCTTGGTGTCGTCAGCAAAATAATAATAATTATAAAACAATACACAAAACAAGTGCTGCACAATGCAATTGCTCACCATCTGCCAAAGAATGCCCAGCCAGTCCCTGAGCAGTGGCCCGCAGCCAGCTTTCCTCTAAGTTTATATGCTCAGAATGACGTTATATGCTATGGAATATCCCTTTGGCCATCTGGGTTAAGCTGTCCTGGCTGTGTCACCTTCCAGCTTCTTTTGCCTCCCCAGCCTCCCCACTGGTGGGGCAGTATGACAAGCTGAAAAGTCACTGACAGTAGAAGCACGGCTTAGCAACGACTAAACCATCAGTGTGTTATCAACATCACTCTAATCCTAAATCTAAAACACAGCATTAACTATACCAGCTACTCAGAAGAAAATTAACACTATCCCAGACAAAACCAGGACAGTATATAGAGATCAAAGCTCCATTTATTTAAAATAGACCAAATTTTATATTCATATGAATACAATTCCAGCAATTATTTTATGGTTGGAATTCCCGTAGTGGCATTGAATCCATTAAGAGGTGCATATTAGTTGTGCCACTTCGAAGTCAGCAGCAAACCCAGGAAAATCTCAGACTTAAAACTTTGGTAATTGTAACCGTATTTTCAATGCTCTTTCTTCTCTTTCTGGCAGTGAGGAGGGGTCAAAGAAAATCTGTGTGCAGTAAACACCAGCTTCCCACATGAGGATAGAAATGGTCAATATCATCTCCCTTGTCAGATGATCCCCACTCAGCCTGAACATTATCTTTGGAGCATCTTTTTGGTACTAGTTCCTACTGCATTTTTCTTTCTCAGTGAATAATACCTGAGAACATACTGAAAATTGCCAAAGTAGGATCCTTCTCTGATATCAATCACTTTTTACCAGGAGAAAATATTGTTGTTTGGATCTATTCTATTATGAAGTTGCTTTTGAACACTTGATCTGCAAAATAAAGGCAGCAGACAGAGATAGCAGGTGTTAGCTACATTATTGGTGCTCTACTTTCAAGTGCACAGGTGACTGTAGATCACCATCAAGATAAATCAGAGCAACTCTGGGCTGCTCAAGAGAAAAATATCTTAGAAGCTGACATTTTATTTGGAGTATGGCTAATTCTGAGACTGAACCTTCTGGAACAGCAGACTGGAACCTATTCTACCAGCTATTTGCAAGGTTTATGTTTTAACGTTTTAGTACCTTGTTTTGGTATATTTTTCCATGCAAAATAAACCCTACTTTGAGCCAGCAGGAACTAATCAAGAGGTTAAAGTGCATCATATTTTTTTAGATACAGCATCAAATACCTAGCCACACAATCTGCAAAATGTCAGTGTAGGAACTGTGTGAAAGACCATAACGTTGTTGCTACAAAATAAACATAGAATTCATGTCTCAGAATGTCACTAAGAGCAGGAAATTTTTGCTAAGCAGACTTATTTTTAGTTGCATTTTTAGGTATCTATTCTTTGTTCTCTGCTATTTAACATCATTATCAGCCTCCTGGAAGGCAGAGACCTGGATCTGATAGTATTCTGGAGGCATGAACATTTCATTTCAACTTTCAGTTCATTTCAACAAGGCCAAACGTAAAGTCAGACATGGTAACAGCAAAAAACTTCCACGCTACTGTCGTCTGTTCTGCCAGATAGTGACTCTAAAAGATTAAAAGAGTTACAGTGACTAATTGGCTGCATGTGAGCTTTTAATATGATGCTCTGTCCAATAGAATAGCACATCCCTCTAGATGTAAAAGTAGGTGAATACCAAATAGGAGCACACCTACCTAACACTAGTTTGATAGCTGTCATGTCTAGTCTTACATCCTCAAATCAAGAAAAATGTTGAAAAGGAGTTACCAAAGCAGCAGAGAATGACCGGAGGATGAAAAATCCGTACAGACCAAAAGTCCCCAAGTGCTAAGTGTATTTATCTCAAAGAGAAGCAAAGAGGTAAGCTGATCACAACCTGTTTGTGGATACATAGAGAACAGAGCACCTCAGTCTAGCAGTTGTAGTTAACACGCTCCAATGGCTAGAAGCTGAAACCAGACAATTTCAACCTAGAAGGTAGGCAACATCTGAAAGTAATTAATGATCAGGTTTCTAAGAATTGTAGAAGGTCTTTTATTCAATATGGGATTTTTTTTTTCAAAAGGTATGCTCTAGTTCAAATGAAGCTATCTAGGTTTCAACAGGAATGAATACTGCTGAGTCCTACAGCTTTGTTATGAGAAAAAGCTTAGATTAGATAATCACAGTGGGTTTTGGAAGCCTTTAAATATATTAAAACTACCACAAGGAGTTTGATATTATTTATGACAGGATAGCATAGACAGCATGGAATAGGATGAACAATGCAGAAACTTTTTCTTTAGGAAACAGAAATTACTTGAGGGAACTACAGAAATAGTTTTTTCTGTCAGAGTTAATACTTAGAACAGACACAGTGCAGATAACACCTTTTTAAAGGCACATCTCTGAAATACTCCTGGAAGGACATTATTCTTAGTAAAATAGTTATCTAAAAGACTCCCACAATGAGGTCAACATCTTAACACACAGATGGTGTGGTATCATGCTCTTCTGGCTGAAAAATACTGGTATGCACAGTGATGGTAATAGGTAACCAAGCATGAAACAGGAGTTGCCCTCACCCATCTCAGAAAAAGGAATCTGCATAGATGGCTCTAACCCACCAGCGTTCTCTGCCTTGTAATATATGTTAACTTTTCAGGGTAATAAGAGACATTAATCATTTGAAAACATCTATGAAAACATCTATGTTAGAATACAAAAACTCAGTTCTGAAACAGAGTCAGAACCACAGTATTTGCAATCTGTTCCTCTCAACGTCAGTCTTCACAGAACTCAAATAAGGCCAACTGTGTTCCCACATGCCAGAACTCTGCAGCAGGCCCATCTGAAATCCAAGTCAAAGCAACACGAAGTAAGTGATATCAAAGTATATATCATCAAAAGATAAAGCCAGGTAAGGTCATCAATTAAGAAATATGAAAATCATTAGAGGTGAATTCCTATGGAACCCTATGTGTTGAGTCCCCACAGGATTAAATACAAGCTCCTTAACATCTTCCATTCTGACTGGTCAAGAGGAGACTGATGATAAAGAATTTTTTATCAAAAAAGCCTTGTTATGAAGAAATGTAACCTCTTCCCTTTCTCCTCAGCTCCTGTCTCTCCCTCCCTCAAAATATTGACAATTTTCATACATGTTTTGAAATTAATCAAAACAAGCTGTTTCCCCCTGGAAAGTAGAAATTTTATTTCTGGGATGACTTGAACTGTTCTCATGTTTTATAAAATAAATACAAAAAAAAAAGTACACTGTCTTATGGGAGCTACAGTCTCTCTGTCCATTCCCTCTTATTGTCCAGACTCTGGACAAAGGCTGTAATCAAGTAAAGAGGCAACTAGAGGAAAAAAAGAATTGACCAGCCCCCCTGTATCACTTAACAGCATTTACCTTAGATTACATTTGAGACTGTCTCCAGGGTGAGAGTTTCTACAGAATTTTTGCTTTCCTTGAAAGAAGATAAAATAGATGACAATTTAGCTTGACTTTTTGGTCTACAGTTACTTTTATGTGGACCCTCCAACAGTTAATGAGAACCTTGTTCACAAAAGTTATAAATAATGTAAACAAGAGCTCATTCCTTTTTGTTACCTCATCTGTATCAGGATTAGAAGCATTTTCCATTACTATTAGCAGCTACTGTTTACAGAGAGATTTTCCTGCTTCAGCTCAAGTTAAGCTCTAATTTTTATGTCTACTTAGTCTGTGGCCACTCTACTTCAAAGGCACTTTGGTAAAATAGAGACAAAGCTATAAACCCTTTCTTGCATGCCCATGTCCTCTAGATAGATATCTAGCATTAAGTCAAGCACCACAGGCATGTAATTTAAGTTTGCAATAAAGATCTGTACAACTGAATAAGTTTCAGTCTTTTTCTCTTACTCATCTTCCTGAATGAATGGGTCAACCTCAACTGTGGAGGAAAGAAAGTAAATACATGTAAAATCTAAACCCGACATTTAGGAAATTCAGGAGATGCTTAGGCTTCACTTAGGCAAAAGACAAAATACCTGCCAAAATCTTTGCAGCTGCAGTAACACAGACACATGGACTCCATAATACCATGAATCTTTTTGTTAGTAGCTGTGGCCACATTCATGGGTTTCACTCTCCAACTTCATTCTTGGAAACCCGTTCCCACCAGCACATTAATTGTACAATCTGTATACCTTTTTGTATCCACTGACTTTAAGAAACCTGCTATTATTTTTCCTGCAAGATTATTTTTAATCAAGGTCACTTCACTGCGTTCTGTTCACAGGGCAGTCCCATGAACATTTTCAGCACAGCTGAGAGAAAAGACTGGAGGAAGGAAAAAAAAAAAGGAACAAAGATAAAGGAGATCAGGTTCTGTTTAAGCTGCTATTGTCACTTGGGGGAAAAAAGTAAAAGAAAAAAAACCCAAAAGGTACCTGGAATCACTGTCTAGTCGTGAAACCCTCTGCCCAGTCTTGCATATTCTTACAATTCCTTTTTGTTTGTTTGTTTGTCCTTTCTCTTCTGAGACAACCAGGAAAGTAGTCTTCTACTGTCTTTTACCAGCCCTAAAATCTCAGATAATTAGAGCAGAGAGATTTCCAGAGCAGCCTACTAATTGCATAAAATGTGCAGAGATAATATTTTGCACAGACAACTTTTAGGAAGACTGCATATCATAATCAGTTTTATTTAAGGAGATCCCAGATTTGGAGGCAGTGTATTCTGTGAAAATTCAGATATGCCTCCCAAAGAGAATTACTTTTCTTCAGAGGAAGAGAATTCCTGACAAACCACATTTGTACTGTCTCACATGCATTTAGCCAAGTGTCAGTGGTGGGGCAGATGCAGTGGCTAGTCCTCCCCATCTCTGTATGCATGGGTACCTGGCCAGAGCAGGACCAGAACTTTGCCCACAGGAACGCTCTTTGCATTCTTCCTTTTCCAGCTGTTCACAGAGCAGCCAGAAGAAGCCTGGACTTTATTCTCCATACCTTAGTTACCATCACTGCTAAGACATGACACAGGTATTCCTACAAACTCTTATGTTGTTGAAAATAAATTAATTATTTGACCTCTTGTACAAAACTCTACTGTATACACTAGATTTGAACAGCATTCCTACAAAAATGTACAGACTAAAACCACTTTGTCAGTAAGTAGTGATGTGGAACATAATGTTAATTAAAATGCATTTGCAAGAACTTTAAATGCAAATTAAGCTACAAAATTTTTGTAGAATCACCATTTTTCATTCTATCTAACAATAATCGGGGTGACGCAAACACTATGTTTTGAATGTATATGTTTAAGTTTAAAAATCTTCTGAGAGTTAAAACTGCAAAGTCTGGATTTTTACCAAATGACTCAGTAGAACTTTCTACAATATACTCAATTTCTAGAATTCCTAGATCAATGAGGCTTGGGGTTTTTTACATAATAAGCAGATAGAAATAATATATTTTAAAATGTTTATTTACTCTAGAAGGGGGTGATACATATTTTTGTAACAAATTTTGAATATCTGATGACAAGAAAATTACCTGCCAAGAAGCTCTTTGAGCCTCTTTCATTTTTTGTTGCAATTTAACCTGATGTAAATAAGAGCTGAAATGAGATTCAAAGATGACACCTAATCCTTTTTCTCAATTTATCTTACAGTATACTCCAAAGAATCAAAAGATTCCATAGATGTGTATTGGAATACACTCTGAATTCAGTGTTTTCAGCTCAGACCTCATCCAGGTAAAGAGTGAGCAAATCATGTTGCTATCAGATAGGTGTTAACGTGTCTTCGGGAAGTAGCATGGAGCATTCAACTCAGTTCTCAAAGGCCGAACATATGCAGGCTCAGAAACATCACTGCCATATCTGATACTAATTGGCTATAAGCTGGGCCTCTCTCACAACAGGGAGCTAAGGAAATGGTAAGTCAAGGAGACAGAACAATCCTGTCATTATCTGAGATGAAGGTATAAGCATGGCACCTGGCTGATACAAGCAATGTCACTGCCCCAGGTACACAGTTCTGTAGATAAAAAGGTCTTCACGGTTGTCAATATAGGACTATTCAGAAACACCGTACTATTAAAACTAAACAAAAAGATCACTTTTCAAGCAAACCCACAGATTTTTCACAGGGACCAATTAAGGAGAAAATGATGCTTTTACATTACAGGAAAAAGTGATTTGTCATGACTTTTGCATTCTTACTCAAGCAGTTTTGCAATGCAGAAGCTAGACACACTTCTTATTGAAAGTACTCTCTGGTAGGTCGGTAGTTTGTGTTGATCTTTTTTATTCCCTATCTCTTCTCTCTTAACAGGCAAAAGAAAATGCTTGCATTGTAACTTTCTATGTCTTTTTCTAACTAGACTTCAAACTTGGCAGTTATGCTTCTTCTTTTGGAATGCTTTCATTAAAAATCACTGCACATATACATTTTCACAAACAGAAAAATACAACTTGATTCATGTATTTCTGCAACAGCTACGATAGTTTAGTGGATTCATTTCCCTATTTTTCCTCTTACAGCTTTTCCATAACTCAACATGAGGATATCTTGGCATTGTCAAATTATGGAACTGTGTAGCCTTTCATTAGATCTATTGAGTCTATGCACAGTGTATGTCTGGTTATAAATCTGAAGCATCAGTATCTTCTGAAATAAAGAAGCTCACTTCGTTCTATAACCAGAATACATTTGATTCTAACATTAATTAATTCTATTCATTTAAAAGTTCCTGTAAGTTAGTATTTTGCAGAGCATTATATAAGACTAAATATACTTCAAAATAAATAATTACCTCCAACATAATTAGTAACAAATGTGTACGAGCTAAATCCAGCCTGCTTTGTCTACAGATAAACATATGGTGAACTGCAGCTGCATTAGCCAAACTATGTCCATAGGGCTGGAAATGACATGGAGCTACAAGTTTTAGCTTCATAAGCTACTTATCTATTGTGAACACCACAAAGTTATGCAGATATTAGAATTTTCAGATGAATTAGTAAAACAAAAGTCTAGAAAATTAAAAAAATAGTAGCTTATAGTACCCAAAATCTATCTGCCCTCATAAATTAATATGTAGAAATAAGATTTTCCTCCCTCAGTTGCAACTCTGTACACTGTTTTACAGAATGCAGATTTTTACTCCTTTAACACTCCTGGGAATATGTCGGTGAGTGGTATGCTAAATCATTTTGCACTGATTGTTTCAGGTTAACTGGCCACCTGGTCATTTTCTCTCTTGCAGATAATATGTTTTTTCTTCATTGTTCTGTTCTGAATAAAAATTTACAAAGTCATCATCCAGACTGAAAAATAATTTTTTTGCATTGTACACCTAAGGAAACATAAACAAATTCAAGTTACATTTCTAATTAAGCAAAGGTGACTCTTTAGATGATTGCACAAGGATAGAAAAGAATTCTATGGAGGTGAGAGAGAGAGAAAGAAAGAGTGAAAAAGAGATAATATTCGAAAAATTTACACTAACATATTTAGGAAAAAAGTTTAACTTAGCTTCATATAAAAGCTGAATACCAGTAAAAGTAACTGTTTCATTATGTTTTGCACCAATTTTAATGTGCTGAGTCTTCTAACATTTTGCAGTTTAGAACTAGGTTAACGACTTTAAGTTCCTTAAATGCTACTGAATATTTCTGTTATGTTTTCATATAATTAACATAAACTAGATATATGTTAGTAATTAAAAAAAAAAAAAGGTAGAAAAAACCCACAACAGACAATCTTAAGCAGCATTAAAACTGCTGATTTGCAGTTTGGTCCTAAGGATACACAAGATTATTCTTACATATGCCCGGAGGAGCAAGTTTAGGATGATTCAATAAATCCACCATTTAGAATCTGTAAAAGGAAACCATTAGCAATTAATGTTAATGTCTAAATGGAGTTAGATGTACTGTACTGTTTCATAAGTGATATGCAAAAAATCTTTACTCTCTAGGGAAAAGAGACTAGTAATATTCAAATAACTAATTTCAATCCTTCATATTCCTGCTAATACCGGTTGACAAACTCAGCTGCTATTTTGACATCCAATTGAAATACCACATTCTTCAGCCCTGTCTACGTGATGACAGAATCATATTCTAAATTCTTAAGGTTCATATAAAAAAGAAGGATATCTCACCTTGCATTTCTATATATGTACCCATTCAAGGACCTTAGAAGTTTTGGTTTCCACCTTTCTATCTGCTTAATCTTAAATCTTTATGCTTTTTATATGATCTCAGTCTATCATTTCTGGCATTTTATAATGTTAGGTTTTGGACACCATCTATGCCATTTTCAAACGTCCATATTTCTGTACATCGGTGCGGCCATTTTGATTCAGGTTTAAACATATTCATAAGCTCGAATATGGGCTTTCTGTCCTGCCAAGTCAAAAGTGCCTGATCATTTCCATAGAATACACTCTGTTTCACATAATCCAGGCTCTCGATCCATTCTCCACCCAGCTTGTCCTTGTGCTTGGGATTGCCCCAACCCAGGTGCAGGACCTTGCCCTTGGCCTTGTTGAACTCCATGAGGTTGGCATGGTCCCACTTCACCAGCCTGTCCAGGTCCCTCTGGATGACATCCCTTCCCTCCAGCATGTCAAACAGACCATACAGCTTGATTATAGAATTTGAAGCACTGCCCTAGAATGGATGTAAATAGGCCCCAAGAGTTCAATAAAAGCTGCAGATACACTTAGTCAGATATGTCACTAATTAACATTTATTTTAAAGTCTTAATATCATTCATATGGTTTTAAACCTCTCCTATACACTCACAGACACACACATACATGTGTTTAAGACATATTAGAAATAATACAAAAACATACATACACATATTTATCTAGGTCACAGAGTAAAATATTAACAAATATTTTTCCCCACATAAACCAGTTTTCTTTAATATTCTGTCTGTGCCATTATAATACTAATCATTCAGAAATAGTTATTGCCACTCATAGTCAAAAAACTATTTGCAGTTCTCAAGAGCCTCATATTTGTACTGGGGTTCCATTCCTTGTTATTTACTCACATTTTTTATGCTGACATTAATAATTTTGAGGTGTCCATTCCGTCAGAAGAAAGTGTGATATGCATCCAACAACACAGTATGGCTGAACAATAAATAAAATAAACACCGAATATTTTGGAAACAACTAAGGGATGAGAATTATATGCACATGCTATTAGGCAAGCATTAATAAATGTTCAATCAATTTTAGAATGTGATTGGACAACAAATACTACACGAAACAAAAAACCAAGTAGGATGCATACAGATTGAAAAAGATCTTAGTGCAGAATGTGTGTTGAAGCCACTGCACACATGGCAGTGCCACAGGTTTACCTGTGAAACTCTGCTCACCTCACTTCATTCACCTTGTGACTAGCGGAATTGCATGTTATGGTGACGAGAATGACTACGCTCTCGGTAAAATTCTAATCTGAAGGTAGAACAGTAATACCAGGACCCATTAATTCAGTGAGAAGAAATGGAAAACAAAGGAAAATGTATAGAAAATGCTGGAAAAAAGGTGGATAGGAATATATTTTTTCTTCATAGAAAAAGAAACTCATGGTTGTAAAAGGTATTAAAGAGTAAGAGAAAACTTTTCTACAGAAAAAATCCCACAACCATCCCATGAGATTTATTGCCAAAAAATATACTTGAAGCCATGAATTTAGAAAGATTTAGGAAAAGGCAATGAAAAATCATAAGACAGAAAGTACTTTAAAATAACCGAGAGAGATGTAAACCCTTATATTTCAGCCATACAATGACTTCTCCCTATTGGGAACTTTTCTAAAAGTCTTGCCAGCAAGCAGATTATTTTACCTTTCTCTGAAACAGCTGTTGCTTGTTGCTCACAGAGATAGTGAGTGGAATACACCTATTCCTTTATATCTTTTTTCAAACATGTTCTGGGAACCAGAATGAAGGATGTTTTTGCTTAAAAATACTGAGTGTCAGCTTAAAGCTATCGGCAAGGCTAGCTCTGCATGCAGACTTTTGTCTAGTGTTCTTCCCCAGACCATCAGCATCAAGCTGCCATGCATACTACTTTTAATCTAGAATATATGTATGGGAGAAGAGGGCAAGTAGTTATCATGTCTCCCACTGAAGAGGAACAAACTGAATTGATACAGAGTCACAGAATTATACAATTGTTTATGTTGTAAGAGACCTTTAAGTTCATCAAGTCCGACCAACAACCTAATATGGCCAAGTCCATCACTAAACCATACTGAGGTATGGTAAACCATACTCAGCCTTCAAAAACTTTGTCTTCTGAGGACTAGCCATCTGCACCTTCTCCTTAGCTGTATTACAAGAAATGTATAATTTACTGTCTTGAATTTTCTTTATTACTTCAGGTCCACAAGAGCTTGGGTTGGGTTCACACCAATTAAGCAGAAGCTCTGCAGTGCTGGGGCATTTAATTTCAGGCACATTCTGACCTTAACAAGTGAAATGACAACTCTAAATAAACATTTTGGATACAAAAGACGCATGCTGCTATGGTCTGTTTGGAGAAGAAGCAGTTCGTTCATTTCTGGTCTGGGAAAAAAAAAAAAAAGGAATACCAGTGTACACACACCAAAAAATATGAGGCCAAGGAACAGGTAAAGTTCTCAAGCTTTGGGAAACGATCAGTGCTAGAGCAGTTTCTTGATGAGTTAATGTGCCCTGCAGTAACTCAGACATTAACAGCACTCTTAGTTCATCTTCTACATAACGACAAGTCAGGTTGAATTTTTAGCAATAGCATTTGTATACTATAAGCTTTTGATTTCTGACAACAATTTGGTTAACAGTAATGTTTCTGTTTCAGTTCTAGCTCACTTGTTGCACCAATAGCCATAGCATAGTTCAAAGATCAGCATCCTGAGAGAAAACATTTTGCATGATGGTAAGAAGTATACAAATTCTGCAATTACTAGTCAGGTTTAAGCAGAATTTACGTACAATTGAATATACCCAGAAGGATGAGATGTTACCTCAAATATCCTAGTAGAGAAAATAATTAGTCCTTAAAAGTTATCCAAATTAATCAAGAATAATAGGAGAGAGGCCACGTCAGATCCTCCTTCCTCCCTCCTTCTTTAATTGCCTTCATTTTATATGCAGATACAAATTAGCCTTAGATCACACTTGTAAAATATTAAAATTCCAGTGGGATTACAGCTGGGCTAACTCATGTTCTGAAATGGATTCTACATTTGATGCATCCTTTTAAATATAAAAAAAGCAAAAAGAAAAATTTGCTTATTTTATTTGAGGGTTTAAAAATATATTTATATTAATTTCCTCCTGCTTGGAGCAAATTTGTACAATTTGAACATGTTTCTGTGAATCTGAAGACAAAGGTGTTCTTTCACAAAAAACAAAGACCTGATTATGTTATCTGGATAACCTCCTTCCAGTACCAGATAAAAGATTGTTGTTATTTAGTATTTATTTTGTCATTATAAACCAGAACACTGTCAGGGAACCATTGTACAAATAATGCTGTGATATTACCTAGCAGAATCATACTCTCTGGGATTTAAAACACAGAAAAATACTGAGAACATAACAAGGCAGACAAGTGTAATTGGATATGTTAGAAATCGTAGTGGACATACTAATCACGAGTGATTGCCAGGATAACTATTTTTCTATTTGCTTTTGCTTAGTACTTCTAAAAACATTCAGCCTTGAAAATCCCATCTATGGAGCACGCATTGCTATACTAAAGCCCCATGAGGGTGTATTAATGATGTTCTTGTAATTCACACTTCCAGGAGTGCTTTTTTCATCAGTGTAAGCCACAGTGTTAATGCCATGTCTTTGTACTTGTATTTCACTGCAGAAAACACCTCGGTTTGTACTACTTCATTTTGGCTATGATTCAACAAAGCACTTAAATATGAGCTTAACTTTATAGCACGAGGAGTCTCACTGATTATAATGAGACTACTCATGTGTTTAAGGTTAAGTATGTGCTTAAGTGTTTTGCTGGATTAGGACCTCAGATATTATTAACACTGATTTATTGGGGAATGTGGGGGTGGGGGGTGAAAGAGAGAAAAAGCATGTTTCAAGCTGTAATGTCTGACTCTTTATATATTAATATTGCTTGAGATTAAATATATACCTGAAATAGAGGGAAAAGGTGAGAATGTTCTTGTTCCGTGTCTCAGAAGTCCCGATAAATGTGTGATTGGGAAGATTGATTTTGCATACAGTATCTTCCTGTTTCATTAGAAAGCCACAGACTTTGCATTGTTTTCCAAAGAATTATAACTTCTGTTTGATTTATCAATAATGCTCTTGCTGTAATTATGGCAGGAATAATGAATGGCTCTTCTGTCTGCCATGAATTATGCTGCCTTGTGCACAGCTAGCCAGGTGGGCTTTAACAATGCCTCAGACCCATGAAACATATTAAAGTTTGTTAGGAACAGACACTTCCAGGGTGACAGAACTACAGGCCTATTTCTGAGCCAAATTTTATGCAAACTATCACTTTACAAAGATAAAAGAAAGATGTTTCTTACTTCTCCCTTTATCAGAAGAGTGATTGACACAGGTTTGAAGATGAATTGGTGCTTGGGATTTCATCTCATTGCCTAGCCCACCAGCGGCTGCCAGCCACCCTTTCTCGCACTACACAGCATCTTGAGGTTCAGGAGGCCTCGCTGACATCAAGCAGTGATTGATATTTTGCAGTGAGAATGAGAGGTAGCAGAAGGGCTGGGGCCCTCGGCACACCATCAAACACATCCTTCTTTGCATGGAAGGAATATGCCACGGTTTGTATCAGAAAAGAGGTAACCTTCAAAGGACCTTATTGCTAATTTCAGAGCCATTTTCTTTCTAAAAATTGTGTGATGGAGAAATAACTTGGCTACACTGATGGCTTTAGACTGAAGGATTTCCCAGTCTCACTTTGCATTTTGCCTGGCCATTTGGAGTGGTTACGCCTGTCACCTCATCACTAAACCCAGTAATGAAAATGGACCTTTTAATGAGTTACATACAATGCATAATTGCTGTAAAACTCTAACATCCTTTATGCAAATGATTCTTTGGAGATCATTAATTAGTTTTTGAGGAATATTAATTTCTCCAAACCAAAAAAAAATATATATTACTACAGGGAAATGGGCTTGAATTAGTTTTAACTATGATAAAATTACACTCTGTGACAATTAATCAAGTGGAGCACAAGAGAGCCTGGTTTAAAATGAAAAGTATACTGTTAATACTGCTTCCCATGGTTACAACTAATTAGTATGCATAAATAGTATTTTAAGAAGAATATAAGTTATCTGTGCTTCAGAATATTTCCTGCTTGCACCTTGAAGTAGAAATAGCACAGATGCCAGTGGTTCTGAGGTACTCTTTTGCCAACATAATTATAGGAACATATTTCTAAAACATACAAATTTTAATCAGTGCCCCAAGAGTGCATCTATTTGTATCATAGGGCAGCTACAAAACAGCTTGAGTTCAGGCTATTAAAAAAAAAAAAAGGCAAATAAAGCCAAGTGATTCTACCCTAACAAAACTGTGATCGAGATACTTTCGTATAAATAGACCTGCCCTTGGGGCATCATATAAACTTATTATAAAGCACTGAAATAACACTACAAGGTTAATTTTATTAAAATTAACAATGCCTTTCTCTCCATCATTCTCTCATTAAATGGAGCACTGAGGAAGACAAGAGTTGATCCAGTTTGCAAGATTATAAATAGCCCAACTGTGTTACATTGCCACTAAATGAAGCCTTTATTTCTGGAAAGTTGAGGAAAACAATTTGTTTGCATACAAACATGGAGCCAAATATTGCCCCCAGATACACCCACATAAATCCAGACTATGCTTTGTGTGCTCCTCCTTACAGCTAGTGTAACTGAGATCGGAATTTGAGAATTAATGACATCCTGACTCCTCAGCTCCCGTTGATCCCAAGCATTCAATTCTGCAACCAAAGAATCCCAGCCCTACCTTTGTGCTGCTGGTAGGCCAGGGTTCTCCCATCTTTCTTTCTTCCGGGTCACATAACTATGCAGCCAGCATGTCTCTGCAGACACGGCACTACAGCAGTAGAGATATAGGAAACTGAAACACACTCAGAAAAGTAAAGCACTCTGCTATGTGCAAGGTGAAGTGGCAGTGGTAGTAGCAGTGGCAGCGTCCGTGAGAAGCAGCATCACCAGTTCCATGACTGGTGCTGACCTTGGCATTCTCCAGAAGCCAGCATTCAGCAATCACCTTTTCTTCCTTCTCACACACAGTGCAGGTAGGTCTTTCCATCTCTGCGGCTGTATGCAGTTTGTTCAGCAGATGTGTTCTTCAGAATTCCCAAGAAGAGCAGAGGCAGGATGGTGATGGGCAGCAACAGGAAGCAAGATGTGCTCCCTGCTCTTAGAGTCGAGACACAGCATGGGTGCCTCACAGCTTCTCCTGAGCATTCTCCAGGCTGGAAGTCCAGCCCCTGGGGTGCAACGCTCTTGGCATCACCCCTGACTCTTCCTTACTTATCCATAAAAGTATACATCCCTTGATTTTGTTGGAATAACAAGTGTGAATAATAATAATGACAAATAGTTTATTGTTTTATTCTCAGAGGGCAACCCGAGACATCTGACTACTCAACATTACTCTTTATGCTATGGGATTTAAGATCTAAGCAACCTGTCTGTGATACTGATAGAATGCTGTGGCCTTGGGCAATCGTGGCTTCTTCTACTAAGAATATTTGTCCTCATGTTAAATTTTTAATATTCATGAAGACTCCCAGAGACAGGATAGATCTTTCTGAATAGTTCACAATAAATAAGTAAATAAATAAATGGGGTTTGTGCATTGTTCGCTGCTAGCCCTAATCCCTTCCCTTCTAAACAAATGCTTTTAGTGCTCTAAGCAAGAACAATACACTATAAATGGGAGAAGGTGCTGCTTTTCTGTAGACAGGTGTAATATGTTTATACCATGTTTCAGACTTCCCACGGGAATGAAAAAATGAATATAACTCTGGATCTGTTGCTGATTTGCTTAGGGTTTTTTTAATTACAAGAAAAACACATAGTGACCTATTTCTAGTTGTTTGTGGTTTAGTGTAATTTAAAAGCCTCACAAATATATTTAAACCACCACAATTGTTTTTAAATTATATTTTCTTGTAATACAGATTACATGTTTGCCTATATTGGACATAAACTGCATTTAACACTACATTTTCTTGTATTAAAGAGAAAGTAAAATGTGCACAAAACTGAACAGCAGAATTCAGGTTCAATAATGAGGCTTTTCCTTCAATGCAATACAGTCAATGCAAAATCCTGGATAATTTATTCAGCAAAAGCAGAAACAGGAACAACAAATGAGAAAATAAATGGTTGACAAAAAGCAGCATTTTAAGCTCCTTAGCTAAGTTCCATACTTGATACATTTTGACAGCTTATATAAATGTCATTGAGACAGAACTGTAATGATAAATCAGAAAATGAAATTTGAACACTAACCCATTTCTTGCCAAATGTTACAGGTATTTTAGAATAAACCCAAATTCTAATCAATCCTGTTGTCTAAATTCTTGGAGCCTACATATCAAATATGTTTGGATGCAAAGAGAGAAGTTTCCCAAAAGTAATGAATTTTGAGCCAATACTAAAAAATGTCAACACCTTGCAAATATTCAGTGTCACTGTAACAAAATCCTTGACTTGCATTTGATATGTTCAAAATAGAACTGTTTCCACTTACATGCTTAGTTAAATTTTGTCCAAATAGAATGATATTGAGTGTTTTTATTTTCAGTACGACTGGGAGAGTACACTAACACGTAAAGAACATGAACAAATGGAAGGAGGATGGGAAGCTAGTAGTAGTTGTTACATGATCTGCTGTGGAAGGAAATATTATGGCTAGGTCTCTCATTACACTCAGTGGGGTACACAGCATCTTTGAGGCCCAGAGAAGATTCAGCTGTCATTAGGGATTCTCCTCAGCTGCCTAGACAGGGACAGCTGGTACTCCTGCTGGTATCCGCAGGCATCCTTTCCACGTGCCAGATGCAGCTGCGGGTCTCTGTCAGATCTTGCCTTTGCACACCTGATACAGGTGTGTCAGCCTGTGGCACTACAAATGGCTCCAGGTGACAATGTTTAGGCAACTCGGTCAAGCCCTATGACTATTTTAGGGTGTGCTTTGTGAGATCTGATTAAGAAATTATCAATTCTCTCTCCTTTTTGAATGTCTTTATAGAGCTATTTTCTCCTATGGATCTTCAGCACTGCTTATCCTGAACTGGGACACTGACTTCAATACAGATGCTTGCTGTTTTTCAGGACAAAAATCCAACTTTCTTCTCACATGTAATAGCAGTTTTGGGATACCTTCACTTAGTCACCTAGATTCATAAGATCAATAAACCAGCATGACACAGCAAGCTTCAGAAACCTCAGATCCCAATTTAAAATTCTTTTTCAAAGCTAACTTACAACCTTACTAAACTAACTTGTGATCCTGATCACTACGGTCAGCATCCAATAATGCAAAACAAGCTTTATGAAATGCATTTTTTAAAAGCCTGTGAAAGTCTTCGTTAAAAAAGTCATTGTAAAAGTTACTACAGTTGTGAACAGTAACAACTGGAATGTGGGATTCCTGTAGGAATAACAGGAGTAGAGGAACCTGACATCTGTGAGAAGTGTTCATTTTTCAAAACATGCTGTCAATATGTCATTAATATTAAGAGAAATAAGGTTAGTAAAGTTCAATATATATTGAAGAGTTTCCTTGACATTTAACGCATCATATTAAAAGCTTCTTCAAGAGAAAAGAAATATCAACTTGTCACCTAGAGATTGAAATTGAACTGCTCTGAGACAAACTGCTGTTTCTTCCCCATGATGAAATTCACAGGATGGGCAAAATGTCAAGACAAAAATAAACTATCTGAGAAAAAAAACATCGAAAGAAATATAGCCATTGTTACAGTTACTGCCAAAATAATCTTGAAAATCCAGTTGTTCCCCAGTAATAATATGTGACAGAAATCCCCACACATTCTGATCTGCTCTTGAAACACAGTAGAAAGTACTACTGAAGGTATAGTCTCCTCCTTCATGTAGTTTGTTGAATTCCCTGGGGAGAAAATAGCTCCATTTTTTAACTGAGATCATATTTTCAAATCAGAAAGCATAAAAATTTATTTTCTGATTTTTGAAAAAACATTATGAATAAAGAGGAAACCCTATAGTTCTATGAAATACTATGCAGTGAAGATGATTGCCAAATCATGGGTAATCTTAGCAGGACAATTTTACATGGAAAGACTGCCTGAATAATTTTTCTGACTATATTCATTGATAAAAACTATTGTGAAGATATTTAAATATATTGCTGATTGAGCAATATCAGGTACAGAAGCTTTAGTCATGGAAACTAAGTAAAGAGATATTAATAAGAAAGCTAGGATAACACATTATTTTTCAGAACAGATTTTGGTGTCTGGAATTCCTACAGGTCTGCTTACACTACTACAGCTCAGTTTTTTGCTTTTTATGACTATGACTCTTCAAGAAAAAAAATTAATACACTCAACCCTTCTTTGTAGTACCCAGAAAAATATGTGTGTTTGCTTAGAGCTTATAAGTGTAAACTCTGTCTGCCGATTAAGGGCAAGATGTTATGCTAAAGCTTGCCACAAATCTAAGATGTTCCCATGATAAGTATCTCGCATTATCTAACATATCAACTATCTCCTATATTTACCTAACATTTTGAAAATACAGAAACTTGATCTATTCTTAACCTTTATCTTTAATTCTTTACATATGTATTAGTGGCATCATATATTTTAGTGGCTTTTTTTTCTTTTTTTCATCTAAAAACTAAACATGCATTTCTCTTCGATGAAGATGCATGCTCCAGAATTTGAGTTTCAATTTAAAATCCAAACAAAACTTCACAACTCTACCTCTTCCAAGTGCTTTTAAAACGTCCATTGTCAAATGAGATCTCAGAAACTTATATTCACTCTTTCACCTTGTTTTCAAATGTTATCTGATAGTCTCTACCCTAGAGCCAGTGACAGGGAAGCCAGCAGCTTTTTAAAAGAAACACTCCTTTTTCCAAGAAAAAGCAGTATACAGAAATTTATTCAGCTGGTGTCACAAATGTAGGTGTGACTATGCATTATAAATGTTTTAATAACCTGATAAAAAAATTAATTCTAGCTGCTTGTTTGGAAATTAATGTTCTTTGAAGCACACCTTTTTATTTTTCTCCCAACTCACCCAACTCTTTACTGGATGGGTAATCTTTGACAGGGAACAGTTCTTCCTAGATTGGCATTTTCAGAATGTAGTCAGTTTAATACATCAGCCAAAAAGAGAACAGGTAGGAAAACATATTGTAAGAATAATTTGAAGAAAACTCATTTTCCTTGCAATTGTGCCCTGAAAATTTCAAGCGCTGTTCTTAAACAAGTTCAAGGAAAAAGGTGTGAACTATTCTGATAGATAGAGAATGTGTTCTTCATCTTATTATTTATCTTTTAAATTCTCCTTGAAAAGGCAAACTATAACAGATACAAGACTGAATTTTCACTCAGGTTTCATCATGTCACCTCTTAATAGTTCATGCTTTTCAAAGCAATGGAAAATTTCTTTTGCACACACACACAAGGCAAATACACACAGAATCCAACAAAACCAAGTTATGTTGAAAAAACACCATAAAATCATTAAGGAAAGCTTTCAGATGTTAAGAAATCCTCATCTTTAATTTTCCTGTGCATCCTTTATTCAGCCCTCTTTGTTCTAGGCTTCATGACAAAATCTAATTATGTGATCACTCTTCTCTTCCACAGGACCTCTGCTTCATTCAGTGCACAGAATATTCACATAATGAGCAACTACTCAATATTTTGTTTTCTCCTCATTTTTCAATGTGTGACCCGAGGCCTTATTTACTGCACACTAGTCAAACACTTCTCTCAAGACAGAATTGTTAATTTCCTCATGAGTTTCTCTGGTACTCATCACCACAGTACCTAAACAATTAAAAATATTAATTAACCAGTGCTCACAACACTCCTGCAAGATTACAGAGAACCGAAGAGCAAAGAAATTAAGGTCAAGAAGGTCTACTAATTTGGTGTCTGTAGACAATAGTCTCCTTCAGTGCATATTTCTTTCCTCTTGTATAATAACTTGGACCCTTTATTAAAAACATGTATACTATGCAGTTAAAGCCTGTAGCATAGTATGTATACAGAAGGCAAAATTATGATTAAAAAGGTAAAGACAGTTCTCATCATGGAATTATGTTTCTTCTTGATGCTAATACAATTCCTAAAGGGAGCTTTTCCTCAAGATTATCTAAAATTTTAAGGAAAAATCCAGTTCTATCACATGGTATAAAACTGACAGCAGCAAAGGTTTCTATCAGGTTGAGAAAGCTTTGTGCTACTTGCGCTGAAAGTGTAGCTGACAATGATAATAATCCATCAGCTGTTGTGTGGACCAGGAAGGACCAGGACACTGGGTGAGATTTATAGATGCTTGCTGGTACCAGAGGAATGGCATGAAGTGAGAGTCCTGAGTTTCACTACAGGTTTTGCAGGGCAACACATTACTTGGGAAAAATGAGCTTTTTTGTCTGCATCCTTCTTCCCCCACAAGAGTGATCCAAACATTTCCCTAGCCAATTTTTTTTCTCCATCTTTTGTTGTGATAATCCCATTCTGTCTTGCAGGACATGTTATAAAACATGAAGGATAACATCATATAGCCATGAAAGTGTTTGGGGAAAGGCATTTAAACTAACCATAAATAACAATACATAATATTAGCTTTTCCAACAGATCCAAAGCCAGATAGCCAAAAGTTCTTTCATTTCTTTTCATCTCTTGGCTGACAACTTTGTAACATATGTCCCTTTTGTAGTTTGGGGGTTTTTGTGGGGTTGTTTTTTTGGGGTTGTTTTGGTTTTGGTTTTTGGTTTGGGGTTTTTTTTTTTTTTACTGATACACCTTGTGAAACATTTGCTATCAAAGACAAAAGGTCTCTGAAAAAGATACATCTGTTAAGATTCAAGACATCAGTATGCATTAATATCTGACCTTTCCTCTGCAAATTATCCTATTACCTGGACTCTGAATTAAAGCTTTAGAAAAATAAGTTTTCCAGGTCATCCTCTCTCATAAGGGCATAATCACCTACTTGTCTGAAAAACTGGCTAATTTCCTTAAATCATGCCTGGATTACAAAGGCAAGTTGGAGCAAAAGTGAAATAAAGCAATATATCATTTCCTCCTTCTAGTTCTCACTCATCAGTGAGGCAAAGCTCCTGCATCATGAGGGATGCTCTCAGCTCAGCAGTTGCACGGTCGCCACCTTCCCCATTTATACACAGGAGCAGACGGCTTCTCACCTACTGCTGTGTCTTGAGGCTTTTAACTGTAGTAATGTAAATTAAGTGTTCAGTCGAAAAAGAGAAATAAAAAGTTAGAGCACAGTCTACAGAACCTTTGAAATCGTTGTGTTTAGTGACCTCTAGTGCTAAGGGTCTGAGTTTATTTTCACACCACATTTTCTTCTAGGATAAAACACACATATAAATATATGCTGTAATCAGCCACAGTTGTGTTCAAGGATGCATATGAACATTATTTTCCTCACCTATCCTTCTCTTTTTATATCTATTCTTTTTTAAAAGCAAGTTATTGCCACGTGCTTGCCCAAACCTGTCACAGTGTTAAGCACATTAGTGATGAATATAAAGATTCCACCCTCAAACCAAAAGTGTTAAGGCTCAATCTCTGCTATGTTCAAGAATACAGGGAATATGAGATGAATTAAAGAAGGGTCTGTAGTTCTAGAAATTAGTCTGATCATTAGAGAATGAAATTAACTCTTTGTAGCTGTCTTTACTGAAATACACACTACCTGGTACTCCATGACCGTGATCATGAAAGAACCACAGAAAAAGCACCGTGTGGCCATTCAAATAATGGCATGCTCTGAGTAATCAAGGAGAGTGTCATGGTTTAGGCCCACCTGGCAACAAAAGGCCATGCATTCACTCGCTCACTCCTGTCCCTGGTGGGATGGGGAGGAGAAAATATGAGGAAAGGCTGGTGGGTCAAGAGGAGGACAAGAAGGGATCGCTCACCAGTTGTGGTCACAGGAAAAACAGACGCTACTTGATGAAAAAAACACTAATGTAATCAGTTACCAATCAAATCAGAATAGGACAGTGAGAGACAAGGCAAAACAAATCTTAAGAACCTTCCCCCACTCTTCTTTTCTTCCCCGTCTCAGTTTTGCTCATGATTTCTCCACCTCTTCCCCAGCAGTGGCTCAGGGCGATGTGGAACAGGAGTTAAAATCAGATCACCACACCTTATTTCTGCTGCTCCTTCCTCCTCAGGGGAGGCTCCTCACACTCTGCCCCTGCTCCAGCGTGGGTTCCCTCCCACCAAAGACGGTCCTCCATGAACTGCTCCAGCATGAGTCTTTCACACGAGCTACGGTTTTCTTCATGCACTGCTCCGGTGTGGGTTCCTTCCGTGGGCATGCAGCCTTCAGGAACAGCCTGCTCCAGTGTGGGCTTCCCACAGAGTCACGGGCTCTTCAGGTGCAGCTGCCTGCTCTGGCTTGGGGTCTTGCCCAGGCTGCAGCGGGGTCTCTGCTCCCCTGTGACCCCCCATGGCTGCAGGGCACAGCCTGCCCTCTCACTCTGGATGAAGGGGAACCTCTGCTCCGGGCCCCTCTTCCCCACCTTCTGCACTGACCTGGGGGTCTGCCTGGGTTCTCTCACATCCCACTCCTCTCTCCTTCTACTCCTCTCTCCACACCATTTCCACTTCTGGTTGTCTTTTTAGTTTTCCCCTCTTAAATATGTTCATCATAGAGGCGCTAGTTGGCTCGACCTTGGCCAGAGGTGGGTGTGACTTGGAACCAGGGGAGTTTCTAGCAGCTTCTCACAAGAGCTATCCCTGTGACCCTTTCCCCACCACTACAGAAACCCAACAAAGATAGATTTGCACTTGGTTTCATACATTGTGCTTACAGAAAAGATAGAGTTGATAACCAAACAAATGTTATTTTAGAATAAGGGAATATGCTTATAGAGAAACACAAAATAATTCCCTTTTCCATTCATTGAAGTGTCCTGAACGGATCTGCATATATAGGTGTACCTAATTTTTTTCTGAAGAAGAAATTAGGAACTCTTCCCCAGAGAATCTGAACACTGGTATTGGATATGCCATAACTATGGGTTAACAGTAGATTAAGGATAGAGTTTGACTGATACAGTTTCTCCATTAAAGACTAATATCTGACAGTTTTGATGGGACTGTAGTTTATGTGAAATTAGGTCTTAGGTATTTAACACCTTATGCAGAATCTTGAAGTAGAAGGCTAGACACCTTACAGTTGGGATGAAGAAGAATGTTCCAAACCAGGGGAATACTAAGAAACACTGAAAAGTACAAAAGGAAATAGAAAAAAATGCAAGTACCACTGGTAGAGTGGAAGAAAGGGAGAACAAGGCTGTGGAATATAAGACCAAGTGAACAGGGACCTAATTTCTTCAATTTTTAACAATGGAAACAAAACACACCAAAAATGATATTAGAATAACAAAAATAGGAGTTCAAAGAACAATGTGACAACCACGGGCTAAGTTTTAACAGCACTGATCTGAATGAAGCACTAGGGAAGGCTAGGGGAAGGATGAGATAATGTGGAATGAGAGTTGCCAAAGAGATCACAGCCAGCAAGAAAATTGAAGCAGCTTGGGAAAATTTTAGCTGTCTCAGCAAATAAAAAATGATTGAATCTTCAGCACTACTTTGGATGGAAAGAATTTGTAGATAGCCTAGACATGAAGGATGAATAGCAAAGACAAATGAGTTGGAAATGACACAAGGTATGGCCTCAGCTGTCAGGGAATGTGGTGCTACTGTAAATAAGCTAGGATATGGGAAATCCAGAGAAACTTTTAAAGAAAAGCAAGGAGTGACAAGCTGAAATATTTGCTGGGCTGGAAGAAAATACCTTGAAATTTAGAAAAACAATTTGTTAGCCACTGACATATTTTGTAGTGCAAGAGTTGCTAGGACTGAGAGTGTGGAAAAAAAATAATAAAATGTAAAAAAATCAGCTACAGTTGTAAGGGGAAAGGTACTGAGAAACCTGAAAAAATTAAGAGCACTGAAGGAGGATGCAACCCAGCAGCTGACAACCCTTCCAAGAAACTCAAGGTACAAGGATATGACCAAGTTTGTCAAAAGGAGAAAAGAGAAACTTCTTATCTGTTCACTGACACCAAAGCAGTTTTCATAAACTCACTTGAAAGTGTTGTAATTCTGTTTCATTCGAACACTAAAAAGGCAAACAATGAAAAGAGCTTGCTCTCAAGTGTGGGATGTTAATGACAAGTGAATGCACTGGGAAAAGCACTGGAAGAAGGTGGCTAATAGCTCATTGTTGTTATCCATCCATCAACCAGACAGTGCAGAAAAGCAAAGAGAAAAAGGAATTGAAAATGACATTTCTGTACCTCCACACTTTGGACATAGTAAAGTAGGCCTAAATCTTTATTTCTTATTTAATTGCAAAGAAATTTAATCCAATATATTGCCTTGAAAACATCATGCAGTTTAACTAATGTCATTATAAATACTATGTTTCTCTTGGTTTCAGTTCATCTTTATATTATTTGCATTCCTCATAAGCCTCTTTGTGACACAGTTAATGTTCCTTTATTTTTATGTACAGCACATATATATGGGAAAAAATCCTGCACACCAGGGAAACGGAAAGAGGTCTTTTAAATAAGGAAATGAAGAAGAGCCAATCCAACTAATCAATAGTCTAAATATTTTTAAAATAAAAACAATGGGCAAGAGCCTTAGACTTAATTAAATGTGTTTTAAAACCAGTAGTACAATGAGCACTTAACAACACTTTAAACAAGTATCTAAGAGTTTTTTCCGTGCAGGGAGCCCTTCAACAGCGTAAAGCTAGGGCTACAAGTTTATATTTCCTTCTTTAAACCCTTGGCTGTGGAAAATGAAGAGGGAAGAAAGAACCACCCCAGGACTGTAGGGGAGAAGTCTGGCTGTGGGGCTACTCTTGCTGCGTTATCTTACCTGGCAAAGCCCCAGCCAGCTGAACCGAGATCACTGTCAGTCACAGCCCCGCTACCTCACAACTAAGTAATGAGGTAGTGAATAGAAAAAAATGCTCCTTTCTACCAGCCACATCTTTTCACGTCACTCCAAGATGATTCAGATTGATTCCTTTCACAGCTTCACAAACATATGCCCCGTGCAAAGCTGGAACTGCATCAAAAAAGCAGATGCCTCGCTCATCTTACAGTCTAAATGTAGGAATGAAAGATTGTTTCCTTCATTGCCTCTGTGAAAAAAATCACACTGTGAGACTTAAACTGAAATCACATGAGGATGACATACAAAAATAATTATTAGATCATCCTTTTCAAACATACTGTGCTCAAATTTATAAGTTTTTATTTGTATCTCCAGGAAATGCCATGACAGTTGTCTTAAGGTCAGTTGGACCAAGGAGATTTAGTCACCTTTTTTCCACAAAAGGGCTAATTCCCAGTGTTAGAAAATGAAGGAAGAAAAACAAAAAACATGAGCAAAAAATATGTCCAGCAAGAACATGAAAAATCTCTGCTACCCTACAAATATATTTGTCCCACAGACATTCATAATTGATTACCATATTACATTTTAAAAGAGCTGTAGTACTTTTCCTGTTATGATTGAAATTTGCACGCATGGAAATCTATTTACAGCACTTTTTCATCTGCTTATTGCAATGGACTCTGAACTGAAGAACAAAATGAATATTCAAGTAAATGTAAATGACAGAGTGATTTTTTTTAAAGATGTCTTTAATCTCGTCATTCGGAGAACAATTGCAAAAAATAATTCTAGATTTCTAATATACTGAAACGTCTTCACTTCTACAAACACATTAAAATGAGAGGTCCAAAGTGACAATTAGACAAGCACTAAGTGACAAGCGTTGTTAGCTTCGATCAGTCCTATCTACCTCAGCTGAATGCAGTTAATATTTTACCAAATACTAAGGAGCCATTGTTGCAATTTGTTGTTGATGTATGTTCTGCTACAGGAAGGTTTAAATAATGTCCTAGTTCTGTACTAAAAAGGATAAAAGATAAGAATAGAATGCTATCCTTATATCTGCAAACAGTCAAAGAGTACCTCTGATGACAAAAAAAAGGTAAGTTGGCTTCTGATCTTCCTGGAGAACCAGGATTTTTAGAAGGAAGCTGCCATTAGTACTTAATGGTGCCCTTTTGTTGATGTGTTCACCTCTCCCACATAATTTTCAAGAATCAGTGAGAGGCCACAGCCAGGGAACATGAAGCTGAGCAGGATGTCTGCACACACCCAGGAAATGTGCACAGCCTCAGATCTGTCAATGCTCCCTTGCGTAAGTGGGGCCAGTCCCAACCCTCTGCTGAGCAGGTGCTCCCAATCTGCGATATGCACATCTTCAGTAGCACAAAAGATGCTTTTCAGCTGTATGAAAATGTTGTCTAAAGTGTCAGCTGGTGTATATATGCTGCCTGGCACACACCAGGAGCTCCTTCCATCTCCACAGCTGGTGTCATGGAATAGAATGGCTTGGGTTGGAAGGGGCCTTAAAAAACATCTAATTTCAAACCCCGTGCCATGGGCAGGGACACCTTCCACTAGACCAGGTTGCTCCAAGCCTCATCCAGCCTGGCCTTGAACACTTCCAGGGATGGGGCATCCACAGCTACTCTGGGCAACCTGTCCCAGTGCCTCCCCACCCTCTCCGGGAAGAACTTCTTCCTGATATCCAATCTAACCCTCCCCACTTTCAATTTAAACCCGTTACCCCTTGTCCTGTCACTACAGGCCCTTGAAAAAAGTCCCCCCCAGCTTCCTTGTAGCCCCTTCAGGCACTGGAAGGTGCTATAAGGTCTCCCCAGTGTAATTGGCACTGTGTGGACTATTCATAATCTCCAAAAGTATCATTTTACATGAATTCAAGTATTGGGACTAGTTTATAGTGGTGTATCAAAATACAGTATGCTGTTGAGCTGGGTTTCAGAATGCTGATCTGTAACAGCAAGGGCAGCACCAATGAGATCCTTCAACTTGCACAGAGTCAAATCAATAAATTCGAAAGAGCAGTGCAGTGCCATGCTGACTTGCCAGTTCAGGCCATCAGCCTACATACCCTGAGCAGAACCACAGTTTCAAACTAACATACCTCCTGTTCTTGAAAATTTTCCATAGTTCTGGAGTACCCTAAATACTGTATTCATATCCTCCTCTGTACAGCCTAATCACACCTTTGCAACTGCAACTATAATTCTCAGTACCTCTGTTTCTCCATCTGCCAAATATGGATAAAAATACTTTTAAATTACAGAGCTGCTGTAAGGCTTAATTTATTAATGCGTGTACTCTGAGATTCAGAATTGAAAGGAATCATACACCTGAATTATTATTATTATTACTGTTCCATTTCAAAAATATTTTGAAACAATAAAAGAACCAGCAAAAGATGGTATTTTGAAAACATCGGTTGTTAAATCCTTTTAAATATTACTGTGTTGAAGCTATCAAACAAATGCATTTTATCATACAGCAACAGAACATGTAAAATCATTACAACCGATGCTTGGTTCAAAAGAGCCAGTTTTCTGCAAACTTACTCTCACGAGTAAGCCTTTTTCTTAACTGTATGAAAAACTTCAGACAGTGAAAGCAGGCAAGGTAACCATGATTTCTCTTGAGGATTCTTGAGAATAATACCACTACCTATTATACAGTGCACGTGTATGACAGTTCGGGGCCCATCAGAATTTCTGAAACAACTCTTTTTTGCATGAACTCTTATAAGTTGGCTGAACATTGCACCAAAAATGATAAACTGTGGTTCTGCGAGCAGCTAGGTCAAAATACTCAAATTTAAGAGCCTGAAGCAAATCACAAAAGCTATATTTAGGACTCTAAATCAGGGGCCTTAATTCACAGATACTTAGCATTGCTAGTTGCCCTACATGCCATAAGCAATCTCATCATGGCAGAAGTGCCACCACCAAATGTCTTACACATTTGCATGCTGCTGTTTGCGTTCTCCGGAGCCGTGGATCTTGTGCAGTCACAGGTGTGCAGAACAGCACTGCCTTCTACCAAATCAGTTTCCACAGCTGACTACGACTTGCTATTTATATCTTAGCAGCAGGATATTAGCTTCATAGGATCTTACACACAATTACTGTAAGAGACAGAATGTTATATTATATTACAATTATATTCCTGTATGAACTCTTTTCCAGAGGAAATATATCCAAAAGGGAATGTGCCATAAGATTAACCTGCAGAAGCATAAAACTGAATATTTGTAGTAAATCCATTAATGCAAAAGTTTTAGTATTAACACACAGTAATTCTCAGGAAAACTTTCAGAAGAGCTCCAATCTTACCAGACTTGCACTGCACTCAGTTTATGTTTCAGACCTTAACAGCACAATCAAGAGACTCGATTGATTAGGAAAATTGAGTGGCAGAGTTTAAGTAGATTCAGGAAGCATGCTATAGATCTGTATAAATTTTCATAATATTTTGTTTTCTCTTTTCTCAGATGGTAATAGAAATTCTTTCAAGCAAGAGTAGCCACAGCTGTTTTCCTTAGATATTTGGCAGTTTTGCTTACAGTAAGATTAAGTTACCCAGAATCTGCAGTATTGGCTTTTGCTTTGTACATTTGAAATAAGAAATGCTCTGAATAGTGCAAATAATACAGTTAGTTTACTGAAAATCCTTAGGGCATAGACATATGTTGTGAATCTAGCTGCAGCAGTTTGAGAAATTACCACACCCAGCTGTTTACTGCCACCCCTCAGCTGGAAATTACACCCCACACACAGCTGGAGCATCCTAATTGTCCATATGGGCAATCGTAGTTAGTTCCTGTAAAAAGCAGGCAGCTTTGCTCCAGTCACCTTCACAGGAACAGAAGAAATCCTGGCAATGGGGTAGAATAATGTGGAGTTTATATACAATCCTTAATAACAGAGCAGAAAAGGTAAAAACTATCAACATTTTGTTAGAAACAAACAGGACCCTGGTCCTCCCTCCTTTGCTCAGGATCTGCATTCTAGCCAAGACCCTCACCCTTTGTCCTTGCCCGAGCTGTGCTGTCGGTACACCCATGTTTATATCCAAAATCTGTGGTAACAGTCCTAAAGCCCTAAATATCTTGGATAAGGAGAAATCAAGCCTGCAGAACTGTAAAAAGTGGGCAATAGAAAGGAAACATGGAAGGGCATTCCACCCACAGCCTGCAGGGAGCAGCACCCCTTCAGAGCCCAGTTCCAGGTGGCTCTCAGTCTTAGTGTCCACTGTGGATTTCTTCCACTTGGAGTGACATTTCCTCTCCAGCTCTGGCCACCTCATGGAAACCTGTCAACTGTTTTTCAAAGGTTCATAGCTCTCAGACAGGCACTCTGGCTGAGAAAAATATAAAGCAGAGGGAGAATTAGCCCTGTGGAGGGAGGGATTCACCAGAATCTTTACACTGCAAAGAAGGGTGCTTATAGCAGCTCACATGAAACACCGAGGAGCTGGGGAAGGACTACAAGTCCTTAAGAAAATCTGGTTTAATAAAATCTTTTCTCCCATTTACCTTTCACTGCCAGGAATCCTTTTCAGATCAAATGTCTTAAGACATTGCTTTTCCAAAAAATTTAAAAATAGGTGCAATACAAGCACTGCCATCCAATACAGCAGTCATATAGGCTATAAAAGACATACATCAAAACAGAATCAGATTCATAGAATGGTTAGGTTTGGAAGGGACCTTCAAGGGTCATCTAGTTCAACTCTCCTGCAGCAAACCAGGACATCACTGATATGGATGAAAACAAGTATTCACATTCCTTTTTTCTGAGACTAGACATCCTGTAAGTGAGATCCCTCAACCACCCTTTCTGAAGCTGTTTCACTGCATCTAACATACAGAAATAAATATATAAGCCCGCAGAGTAAGAAAGATTTGAGAGTCTTATGGGTACTACCTTCTCCTGGGAAACCTGTGTTTCAGTGTTCCCATGAATATTTACACAAAGAGGAAAAGCTCCTACAGGAGAAATTAAAAGACACCCACCTGAGAATTCCCTGTTTGGGATTAAGCACCAGAAAAGCATTTGTGTAATGCTCATTGCTGCCAAGCATCCACAGTACATTGGCTTCAGAGAGGAAGCAAATTGAAGAAGTTCCCATGCTCTCTTCTTCCCCCTCTCATTATCTCCCACATTCACACACCCTCAGTGAGGCCACCCTGCTATAAAACAATTAAATTAATTAAAACAAGAAGGAAAAGAACAACAACCATTCCGAAGGTGGTCTTTTGACCAGATAATTTCACTCACCTGACAAAAAACCATGATCCAAAACAGCTGTGAGAACATGAAGAAAGGCTCAGTGATTTGCATTACACAGAGGGGAACAAGTAGGAGGAGAGTACCTTTTAGCACAGAGAAAGGTAGACAGGAGGGAGAAAGAGAGGAGTGTTTATGTGTCTCCACTATAATGAGCCTAGGTATCTGAAGACTATTAGAGGATAAATAGAGACTCCAGTGAGATTACTTTCATTTGTGGCTAGGTGTTAGACAGTCCATGTACCAGTAAGTTACCCTACGTCTAGGTTCCCCATACAGTCTATGGAGAGATGAAGAGCATTTAATTTCATCTGTCTGTTATGGTTTATTTTCAGCTAGCAGAATACCACATAGCCGCTCTCACAGGTTCCCCCTCCCCTCCTCCAGCTGAGGGGAAGAATCGGAGGAAGAAGACAAGGAAAATTGAGATAAGAATTATTTACTAATGTAATCTAAATTAATACATATGAATGCTACTAATAATGAATAATTAAAATAATAGAAAAAAACCCATATGATACAATTATGATATATGGGCTCACGACCCAATGACCATTGCACAGCCAGATCCCCAGAGGTGAGGGTCAGAGCCAGAGAGCCTGAGAGCTGCAGCCCGAGGGTCGGAGCCCAAGAGCTGTCACAGCAGATTCCGAGCGAACCCTGTCGGTGACACCATGACTGGGAAAACTGACAGACCCACCAATGCCCTCACGAACGAGCCAGCAAAGGAGTTAGCAAAGCAGCTAACAAAAGAGAGTGTTAGCAAGCGTAAGGAAGTAAAAGTGAAAGAGCAATGGCTCCCAGACCCACTCCCCGTCTACGTACTGAGCATGACATACTATGGAACGAAATACTCCTTCGGTCAGTTTGGGTCAGCTGTCTGAGCTGTGTGTTCACCCACACTCACCACAGTGAGAGAGAGCTGGGAACGCAGCTGCAGTATCAGAAGCTGAGAGAAACCTTGAATTTGATGCAAGCATTCCCCATTGTCAGCTAAAAAGACACCTTATCGGTACTTTTCTCAGGCTAAATCCAGGAACAGAGCTTCATACCAGCCACTGGAAAGAGTTAACTCTCTCCTGACTAAATCCAGCATGCTATTTTAGATATCTTCAGGGTGGAATAAATCACACTCTGGAAGAATGTGGCTGTCTCTATTGGCTATAATAGGAGACAGAATAAAAATATTTAAACTAGACATTTAATATTTGTATTACTGAAGTTAGATGACTTCCATTCCTAGGAACACATGTGACTGCCACGGTAGATGACAGCTGAGAAAACGTTTCATAAGTGCCAGGTTTGTCTTCATGATGGTCTTTTTTCTTTCAGGTGCCTTTTTCTTTTGTGTATGTGACCCTAATCTTGCTTGTTATCAGCTTCTAATGAAGATGAAATCAGTGTTTTGCAGTATTGGTACATTAGTGGAGACTATGCTTCCTTTCTGAGTGGTAACAGCTACTGTAAAACCCAACATTATTGTGCACATATAGTTACAGCTTGTTTTCCCCATGTAAATCACATTGCATGTAATGACCCACATTGGACTTCAACTATCCTTTTACTGTGAAGACACTCAATACAGGGGGATCCCTCTGCAGCTCTCTGGCACTACCTTTCCTTTTCATTCACAGAATGGTTAGAAAGGTTTAAGGTTAGAAAGGACCTTAAAAATCATCTAGTTCAAACCCCTCTGCCATGGGCAGGGACACCTTCCACTAGCCCAGGTTGCTCAAAGCCTCATCCAGCCTGGCCTTGGACACTTCCAGGGATGGGGCATCCACAGCTTCTCTGGGCAACCTGTCCCAGTGGCTGCCCACCTCTCAGGGAAGAACTTCTTCCTGATATCCAATCTAAACCTCCCCACTTTCAATTTAAACCCATTACCCCTTGTCCTGTCACTACAGGCCCTTGGAAAAAGCCCCTCCATCTTCCCTGTAGGCCCTCCCCTGGACTCCTCTGGACTCGCTCCAACCGGTCTATATCCTTCTGATATTGGGGGCCCCAGAGCTGGACGCAGCACTGCAGGTGGGGTCTCACCAGAGCAGAGTACAGGGGCAGAATCGCCACCCTCAACCTGCTGGCCACACTTCTCCTGATCCAGCCCAGGATACGGTTGGCTTTTTAGGCTGCCAGAGCACATTGCTGGGTCACATTGAGCTTCTCATCAATCAAAAAATCCAAGGTCCATCTCCTCAGGGCTGTTCTCTATCCATTCTCCACCCAGCCTGTCCTTGTGCTTGGGATTGCCCCAACCCAGGAGCAGGACCTTGCACTTGGCCTTGTTGAACTCCATGAGGTTGGCAGTGGCCCACCTCTCCAGCCTGTCCAGGTCCCTCTGGATGGCATCCCTTCCCTCCAGCGTGTCGACCGCGCCACACAGCTTGGTGTCATCAGCAAACTTGCTGAGGGTGCACTCAATCCCAGTGTCCATGTCACCAACAAATATGTTGAACAGCACCGGTTTATTGCCTTACATATTTTAATCTTGCCAGTAAATTTAGTCAACTCACTTCCTTCACCTTTTCATCTTTTTTTATGGACATGTGAAATAACAAAGGTGTTTATTAAGGTGCCTGTGGGTCTCCACTGATAACCTTTTATCACTGTAGAACAACTTATTTAGTGCTACTCTCTCTTTCAGGTAGCAATCCACAAAAGGGCTACTTCCTCTTGCCGTAGGGACAGCTCTGATTTTGTACAAGCTTTCAGCACAAGGTCTGTGTTAAACACATTTTGAAAATCTAAGTGTAGCACATATACTTGGATATAGCAAGTTAAATCACCCTGAGCTATAGTACATCTGTGAAATTACTCCCATGTTTTATAAACTCCACATTATCAAAGTGCCTAAGAGTGTTGTGGAGAGTGTATTTATGGTTAATTCATCCATAATACAGATTTATTCATTCACTAATACAACTTGACACCCACTATTTTCTTTTTTAATAAAAATGTCCCATGATGTTTCTTATATTTTAATAAAATAGAGATTTTGCAAGTAATCTTGTCTCTCCCAAAGTCAAAATGGGCCTCATAAAAATTGGCATTTAGATGTAGATTATATGTTATGCTGCAGATAACAGATGAGGTTATCAGTTGTTTTACAATTACAAAGGAAATGTATCGATAAAACTAAACAACACAAATTAAACTGATTCTTGCCAATAACACCTGACCATGACGAGTCCCTGCCTGCCCACCCGTTCATATTAATCTTTTAGGCAGCATGAAATTAACAGCCTGTGTTCCACTTGTAAAATAATTTTATTGATAGACTGTGCTTTAGAATATTTAAATTTTTCTTTTGCCTTTTTTTTTAAAGAGCTCCTCCAAAGGTTTCATATTTTAGCAAAAATTCTTTCCTTACAGTATGACCTTAAGCAAACCATACAGCAACATGTGTCTACTGTGCCATCTTCAGGATATTTTTGGAATAAAGATTTCCCAGATTTTGCAGGCTTTCTAAACTAAAGGAGACACATGGGGTTTTATTTTAGTTTTGGGGGTTTTTTTGCATGACCCAAGTCAAGACTGAGAAGTTCTGTTTGGGAAGTTGAGAAAAAATAAATAAAACCCAACTGGTTTTACCATAACATAAACCAGCTTCTTTTTCTTCATCCTGAGAAAAATGGCCTCTGAGGTCTACTTTGTTAGTTGAGTTTTCATTCCGTTCCCTAACATGATGAGGGGATTTGACTGCTGTATTTCTCTGTTTCAGCAGAACTTCTTTGTTGGAAATTGACAGGACTGTTTTCTGATGTGAAGTAGGGGAAGTACTGCGTGGGACTTAAGCTGCAACTTTTGCTTTTGTTTTTTATTCTTCTCTGATTTTGCAGCACTGAGCACAGTGGAAAATGATGTTGCACCACACTCCCTTGGTGAACAGCTTCAATTTTCTGATTTTCCGCGGATTATTGTTTGAGATTGAGCTGAAGCTCGCTGTCTGCTGGTTTTGACTTGCATTCACTGTTTAATGCCAGCATGGACAAGTCGCAGCTGAAGCATTTGTGATTTCTGCAAAATGTATTTCTAAAGGCACCTTAGCTACAGCAGGGCATTTTTCCTTCTCACGTTAGAACACAGAGTGTGAACGGCCAGTACCTTAAGATTCAGCACAGGTCTCATGACCTGCAAGCCTTGACAACAGAAGACTGCCTGTCATTCCTGTGCAAACCAGTGTGAATGAAGTTAACAGCGTCTGTATGAATGGGAGCTGTGAATAGAGCGGGATGTAGTGAGCTGCAGCTGTAGGTCAGGGTGAGCCTAGTCTCTGCAGAAAGGAAATGCACATAATCCCGGTTAATTTTACACTAACAAATTGATATTGCTAATGAACTATCACAAACCATCTGCATTTAAATGCACTGACACTGTACTTGCCTGGCTCTCCCACATGTCCACATGAATCAAATGTGTCCTTTCTTGCAGGAAGAAATCTGTTCCTCATGAGGAGGCTTCAGCCTCCAAAACTTGTAGCCTCACACCTGCTTACAGACAAAAAAATGTTAATTTCCTAATAAATACTGAGAAAGCAAGCTCAAAAGAAACCGCCAGGTTGTTAGTGGAGTTATGTGATGACAATAAAACTATGGCATGACATGGATTTCACCTTATGCAGCTCAAAGAGATAAATAGAAGAAAAATCCAGTCTATGTTGGAAAGGTCTATGAAGTATTTCTCACTCAGCAGATTAATAATCACACCTGGGACCTTTATGTAACCTCTCCTAATGTACAGAAAAGTATGACGTCTCCTTCTGGGATGATCCTAAACCAGTTTTATGATTAAACTAAATTTCACCACCACCTTTTCCTACCTATGTCTTCACACTTTCTCTGAAGAAAATCCATCATGCCTTCCGAGAAGAAAAGCTTTATATTAGACATGAAACCAGTTCAACAGAAAATGAATGTGCTCAGAAGCATGAATACTCAAGCATCCCAGACCAATTCTGTTAATTTGGTGTATTATGGTCATACTGCCAGACACAGGGCTTGTTTCAAAACATGCAAGGTAAAGTAGTCAAGCTACATGGACCTTCTTAGCTGTTTCAGTCAAATGAACAAAAAAGATTTGTGAAAGACAGACAGAAGAAGTAGTATTGTTCATCCCCAAACAGAGGGCATCAGAGGTCTTTCAGCCTTCCTTTCTATTCTTCCCTCTGCTACTAAATCTGCTTTCAGCAGATTATTACCTTCACAGTACAAAGAGAACTCTAGATCAGTTACACAGAAATAAGGCAGCCTGTCCATCTTATGGACAGTTTCCCTTCTCAAATATTTCCATAATTTACAGTATCCATTGTAGATTTTCTTGAGAAGTGGTTTGTCTGCAAAGACCAGTGATTGACTGAACTCACATATGAAACCAGAGGCTGCTGATAGCATTGCATGAGATGCACCAGGAACAGTGTATCATCCAGCTGAGTCAAGTTTTGTCATCCTTTTCATAACAAACAAGTGATAGTGCTTCAAAGTTCATGAGAAGGAAAAATTTATCACATCTCAAACATGCAGGTCTTCTAAATTGGATTTTATTAATATATCTGGTGTTATATTTCAAGCAGTCCAGAAATAGATACACAGAGGTAGGGTTTCAAAGTTTGAAGAGATTCTGGGAAACTATTTTGATGAAATGGAGAACCTTTCAATTCATCTTTCTATCTCATCCAGAAAATGTAGGGGATTATCTCCCTACTCTGTTTAACCCGGTTTCCCAAAGCTCATCATGAAATGTAATGGACTGATTCTTCAGTTCACACCAATGTATATCTGGAATAAGTCCACTACAAATACCTAACATTTAAAAGAATAAAATTAAAGTAAAAAGAGTATCACAACCCAATTGTTGTAAGTGAATCTTAAATATCAGTTTTTCTGTAAAGAGAGAATACAGTAATACTTGAAAAGATATTATTGTAAACAAGTAAACGGGGGGTTTTCAACAGGGACATTTGTCTTCTACTTTTTATGTGTGAACAATACAAGTATTCTTATCATTACCCACGAATTCTACACATCTCAAAAGTAGACGACCTTTTGTTGAAAGCAATCGACACTTCATTGTTCCTTACAGTCATCTTTCTTGCAGAAAATACAGTATCTGATTTAACAGTTTAACTTAAACTAAGTTCAATGAATCTCACTATTCACTAAAAGTATAAAATTACCTGATCTTACACTGGCCATCATATTTATTACAAATCCAAGCTGTTAAAAAAAAAAAAAGGCTTTGTAAAAACAGTTGTCTACCTTCAATGTATTCAAACAATTTAGATTTCTGACTGTAAGATTTGATTATCTGCATTTCTAACGGACATCATCTGCATGATGGATGCAATCAGGAACTGCTAAAACACCTCATCAACTCTTACCTTAAAACAAGGAGTCTTCACTTTATTATCCACATTCATAATGTTCATGAACTCCATAGATGAGAGCGTAAAAATAGATGACTGTATAACATATGCACGATGGTTCAGGCTGACAGCAAAGATGGGGAAGCGTTTCTTATGCCAGAAAAGTGCATGAGTGTGTGTAAGAGCATGTGTACATAGACTGAGATTCTATTAATCAAAATATCCACACATTAGTCACTGTCAGCTTTCACCAACCACTGTTTTTTGATTTATTATACTGATTTATTTTTCCTAACTCTGAGAACATTGACAGCTTACACACAGTGATGCCAGCAGAACTCACACAGAACTTCGTTTCACATACCCTACATCCAGGCCTGCTTGCCTCTCAGACAGATACTAAAAAAATCAGAGGAAGAATCTTACTCTATGAAACTAAAAACTATTTCTTAAATTAATAAAATTCTGCAATCCCCACTTCCCTCTCTGTTGTCATACTTTCTCCTTGCATATAAACCCATGTACTATTCATAAGCACCTCACTTTCTGAATAGGAAGAGAAAGGAAAATCTTGGAGGAATTTACACCCTAGAAAGCAAGAAAATAAAATAGGAAGCTGTATAGTAGATGATTGCTATAAGACTGCTCCTAGTCATCTCTTTCAAATTCAAAGGTTTGCCTATCAGAAAGTAGGCTAGGAAAACCTTCTTTTTAAATGGGTGACCCTGAAGCTAGAAACTTGAATACTAAATGGTGAATGTGGAATAATGGTGCTTTGGGATAAGAGACTAAATTCTTATTTCCTTTTTGTGAGATCAGAACTATCTTACTGAAGTATATCATTATTTGCAGTCTCACATTTGGAATTGTTAGTGATTGTCAGGATACACTAATCTAATTTTGATTTTTTTTTTTTTACCTGAGGCTTTTATAGCTTTCAAATGACTAGTTACAATTCTTTCAAGTATAAATTTATTTTTACCCAAATACAATGACAATCTGGTACCGAACTATTATTTCCAGATGCTTTGAATATTCAAGTCAATACTAATGATAATCGTGTTAGCGCCGATAGCAGAAGTGTATCTTACACATGAAATAATGATTAAATGTTACGAAAGGCTTTGCTAGAGCAAGTATAGGGCAGAACTGAAAAGTACATATTAATATGAAGCCTCAGATTATCTAAACATCTCTACAAAGTAGTGAGACCAAGTAGATAATTTACCTATTGCTCAGAGATGATAAATTGTATTTCTTCTGTTTGGCTGTGTATTTGAGGAAAAAAAATTGCTCACAGTTCTATTTTTCAAATACAACAAACTTTGTCCAGGTGTGAGATCTTCTAATGCTACCCGCTTCAGACATAAAGATAACATTAAAGTCATATCCCTCTTTTGAAAATTTGGATACAGAGTGTTTATTCAGAAGATGGAATGTTGGAAAGGCAAAAATGTCGTGGCATGGTTCTTTGCCAAGGAAATCATAAATTGGAACCAATATTCTGTCAGATGAAAGCAATCCCAGAAAAAATGAAAGAAAGTCCTTATCTGGGCTTTGCATTCAGGGCTGAAAATAAAAAAAACTTCACAAAACAAAAACAAAGAATGAAACCTCTGAGTGAAAGAGAAAAGCAGATTTTCTGATGCCTTTAACCCAGTAAAAATAACAAAATCCTGTGCAAAGAGATTGTGAATTGATACTAGCCTGAGCTGTAGCTTTTCATCTGCCTTTTGTACTCGCTTGGCAACTGCAAGGCAATAGAGCCTTCACACTTCCAGTTTTGTTCTCATGTGTGACACCAACTCTTTTATCAGTGAAATTACTTTGGAAATCAGTTTTCTCAGTTTTAAATAATAAGTTTTCCAGTAGCTCTTCTAAGAGTGTGATCAGATGTAATTTCTTTTTTAAAACTGTCTGAAAACATTCCATTAAGCATGATTACACTTTTACAATTATTTTAATTTTAAGGGTATAGCTACTTTTCCCTAGCTCATGTATTTTCTTTTTTCCAGAAGAGGCTAGTCATTTTCTGTAAGTTATCATTCTGAGTTCCTTGCATTCTTAAACACAAGGAGTCTAAGAGATGCTAACCTTGGAGACTAGCTCTCAAAATGCAGAGTACCCCAAATCATATTTATAACCTCAGTACATGACTGCTACTTAAGAACACTTAAATCAAGACAAATGAAAGCTCAGCTGAGCAATTGAATAACTTAAAATGTGCCATCTCTCCTCACTTACACAGCGCAGAGAACCCAAGTTAACCAGGTTAGATGTATGTCAGTACACTCTCACCTGTAAAGTTTGTAAGGTATACGAACTAATTTCTAACAACTGATGATTTGGATGAACCCAGTTCCCACACAGTATGTTACATGTCCTGCCAATTATTCATTTGCTTCAGTGTGTCTTTATAGCAATGTAAAAAAAAAAAAAAACCCAAAATCACCAAACAAACAAAAAAAACCCACCTCTATAAAGCTGTCTTAAAAAAATCTCATCACATTCAGCAAATGACTTCTTTGAAAGGATTTCTCTGAACATCCTGCCAAAATAATTGCAGCTCATCTCAGCATTGCAAAAATAGAATTTCACAAGGATACATTTCCCTATCGAATATAACATTTATGTTTATAGGCCTAGTCTGACCTAGCTGCTTGCTTACTCTCAGGTATTGTCCTCTGTGCTGCACTTCTCACAGGTGAGGTCAAGGTTATGGTAAGATCCTGATCAGCTTTCCTGTCTATGAGGGATTAATGAGTTCTTATCGTAATTGTTTTGCACAAAGAAAGTTTCTCCAGTTTTATTGGAGGCACGGTTCTTGCTCCTTTCTCATGCTTCCATAGATGACACATATCTGAAAGAGTCAGAGACAGATGTTGGTGTGGTCAGGATTTTTTGCCATTCTCCCCTGCAAGAACAAGGATTTCTCACATTATGGAATGAGGCAGTGCAAAGAGGGAAAGGCAGCCATCTAAGCTGAAGTGATGTTACTCTTCTACAACCACACAGCCACATTGCATTCCACACATTTTATGTAGGTCACTACTAGATTTGCAGCTGTTCACGGTTTGTGCAAAGAGCTCACTGCTGTAGGACCCCACACCCCCACTGCAAATGCAGCGTGCCAAGTGGCACCTCACTGTGCCACTTCAACCCTGGTCCAGGTGCTCGGGACCAAACCCCTTCGAGTGTATCAGAGTAACCCCTTGGGGGACTTGGTTCAGCAAATTCGACTGAGATGTCTCCCTTTCCTTAGGGTTTTTTTGCCTATCACAGTTTCCAGCTTTAAACATGGAATTCATAACTTTCAGGTGAAATCAATCTACCAGTTGCCATTGCTGCACAGTTGACAGTGTAATTAGTTAGGCAATTTGTGCATAAAAGACCTTTTCTAGTGTTTCCTGGCCTCATTACTAATAGGAAAGGGGAACCTGATAAATAGCGACAAAGGAAGCTGAAACTTTTATTTGCAGAAGGCTCATAAAATGGGAGCGATTCATAAAAGCCAGAATCCACAACTAGATCTTGTGCATCCTTAAAGACACACACAAGCTCTGGCTTCGTGGCTCACCTGACACCGGTGTGCACTCATTTTGGAAAGCTCAGTGTCACAAACATACAGATGGAAGGACATTGTCTGCATCTGTATGCCTGGGCAGTCAGCAATGGAGAACAGTTTGATTTTCTTCATTTCCTCCTTCATATTAAGGGTCTGGTTAGTTCTGCATTTATCTCGAGACAACATAAAAGAGTAGAAGAACTGCACCAACCCATTCTCACACTTGGAGAAAGATATTTTGTTAAACCCTTAGTGGCCAAGTTATAAACCGTTCTGCCTAGTCCAGGTAAAGATTCTTTCCTTCAGAAGTTCACGATTTTTTTAAAATTAGATTACTAAGGTGTAAGGATTATACGTAGGTTTCCCAGCTGAGCTGAAATAAGATTCTATCACTCGTAGAGAGTCATTTCCATCCTCTTGATATTTCATGTATGTATAAACCTTTTTTTCATTATGTTCTATAATTTAATATGGAATGGTATGTTTGCCCTACACTTAAGCATATATTAAATTCTTTACAAATGCAGTCAAAAACATTTTTAAAATGGCAGGGCAGCCAAATGACCACAATAATCTCATCTGCTGATTTATTTGGATCCCAAGATGCTTTTATAGCAAAACAATGAAGTACCATTACATCTGGGAACATATTTTCTCCAGCAATGTTTTGTTATATCTAATGAAAGACAGTCAATTGGGATATTTTTCTTAACTTCAAAAATGTCACTTTTCCTAACAAAAAAACCATAAGAACTCCCAATTAATTTTTCCAAATATAGTCAGTGTATTACAAGATAGTTCTGTCTGTGTATAAGCAATGATGATAGTAACCAGTGGGGAAGGTCATTAGGAAGCCTTCCTGGGAATACTTACCAGCCAGATATCCAACATTTTGGGGTTTGGAGCCAGGATAACAAGGCTGATAGGATAGTAGATCATGGACTATAGATTATTTACTCAGCATGGGATTGCTAGCTTCAGCAAATAGAAGGAAAGGGAAAAGAGTTTGAGTTCCAGTTAAAATATAGTTTGAAAAGTAGGCCAAAAAGATGAATCTAACAAAAAAGCAGAACATGCTGCTGAGTGTATGGCAAAAGCTTTTAAGAGAGTATAGTTACAAGATCTGAAGTCTTTTGAAAAGCAAAAGGTACCAAACATTGTTCCATATATTTATTTCACCACTTGAACAGCTCAGAAGCATTTAATGTGCATTCTTCCACAAAGGCAACAATCTTCACAAACTTCACATTCAGGAGTCAAGACATTTTCTCACTAAAAGTTGGAAATGCAAGGTTTTTAACACAATAGCAGCAAACAATTAAGAACTCAGGATTCTCAATTAGGAAATATGGAGATAAAGGAGAAAGAAAACATTGGTTTTCATGAGACTAGGAAAGAAAAGCCTTTGTTTCTAAGTCTCTTTGTCTTTATGAGCATAAAGGATATCCAGTCAATTCTTTTCTAATATGCATATGATAATTCTGGTAGTACTTCGTGGTATTCTCTTCTTGAATACCTAATACAATGCTAAATGAGTTTAACGGAATTCAGAAAATAACTTAAGAGCATCAGAAATCTGAGACAGATTCTAAATTATTAAGATACTAAATGATCAACTTCTTGTTCCAATTTTACAATCTCAGAGATATTTTCAACCTTTTCTTTATAATGTGGCTAATTAAACCCAGCTGATAGTGATATTTTTTTAAATAGTACATCTGTCATTCCATAAAATCCTTTGGATTTTTTTCTTGATTCTGAGCTGATGTTTATAAAAGTCTTTCAGACAGGAAGAAATTGACTGACTGCAGAGAAAACAGAGAAACTGTCTATACATAGAGGGAAATGGACCACATTTTTGTAATGCTTCTGTGGTGTACTGATGAAAAGTGCTGTATAAAAGGTAGGTATTATAATTATTACAGAGAGCTGTCAAATTCACAAAGTAAACCAATCAAAAAAGTCGAGATTTTTTTCATTAACTTTTTTCAATTACAGTAATCTTGGTTGTTACTTATAATTACACTCAGTAACAATTTTTCAGACAGCACTGTTATTTTCAAGTTGATTGTGTCCCTTTAAATAAATCCCATCATGTGTCTAAATCAACCACATGGCAGAAAGCTGAAGCAGGTATTTAAAACCCCATGCACACTGCAGATTCTGGTTTTGTGAATTTTCAGTCATGATCTCAGTTTGTAATTTTCTTGATAAATATATAAAAGATATTCACTAACTCATTACAGTATTTCTTATTATATGCAGATGTTATATTTCCTGAGATTCTTCTAATTTTGCATTTCTAGAGGTCAAAATGTTCCTCTGATCCAAGAGAATGCTCGCTTTATTCACTAAATGGATCAGGGGAAAAAGTACATATACACAAATACTAAGCAGAGGGAATGAAGCAAAGATCAAAACCAAAGCGGGCTTTAGATTCCTGAGGTTTCTTATAGCAATGAATATGCCTGCCCACACTAAATAGATGGAGATTTTATGCCAGAATATCTTTCAGCAATAATTTAAATACCAGACAGTATGTGTCACAATGTGGGGAAAAAAGGTCAGACAATATGCTAGAGGGTGACTGAAACAAAAAGGGAAAGCAAACTAAAATGGTAATACAAAGGAGATCAAAGTTATCACACTGCAGTCAGAAATAAGATAGGCAGACCCAAGCTACACATTTTAAAGCACAGAACTGTCTACGAACTCCACTGGGGGTGCAAAGTCATGCTATCCTTAGAGTCTGATATCATATAACATTGCTTTCATCTGTCATCAGAAAGTAAATTAGAAATGTTTTACCATTTCACTGCACTTTCCCATCTTTTTGCATAAAACTGTAACATCCCTTAGAATCAGGGCACACGCCCTAGTTCAGATCCTTTCTCCTGCTTGGCCACTGCTCCCATATTGAAATATTCTTCCCTGTTTGGCCTCTGGATTCCTAAAACAGCATTCAAGCTGGAAATTCTATGGATGACTGGGTAACTCTATCTCTTAGGAGCCACACTGATAGTGTTTTCTCTTTATACCTTACTACAGTTCTTAGATTAATTTATCTGTTAGGCAAATCATCTGTTAGATAATCTAACAAAAAGGACCTTCAGCAAGTTTGGTGACAACACCAAGCAGTGTGGCGCAGTCAACACTGGAGGGAAGGGATGCCATCCAGAGGGACCTGGACAGGCTGGAGAGGTGGGACCATGCCAACCTCATGGAGTTCAACAAGGCCAAGTGCAAGGTCCTGCACCTGGGTTGGGGCAATCCCAAGCACAAGTACAGGCTGGGTGGAGAGTGGATCGAGAGCAGCTCTGAGGAGAAGGACTTGGGGGTTCCGGCAGAGGAAAAGCTGGACACGAGCTGGACGTGTGCACTGGCAGCCCAGAAAGCCAACCGTATCCCGGGCTGTATCAGGAGAAGCATGGCCAGCAGGGCGAGGGAGGGGATTCTCCCTCCCTACTCTGCTCTTGGGAGACCCCACTTGGAGTGCTGCATCCAGCTCTGCAGACCCCAACATAAGGACATGGACCTGTTGGAGCGAGTCCAGAGGAGGCCACGGAGATGCTCACAGGGCTGGAGCCCCTCTGCTATGGGGACAGGCTGGGGGGGGTGGGGGTGGTTTGCCCCGGGGAGAGAAGGCTCCGGGGAGACCTTATAGCACATTCCAGTACCTGAAGGGCTA